>NC_087575.1:5759538-6045215 GCF_036250125.1 Pseudopipra pipra
CCTGCTGAGCCCAAGGCACAGGAGCACAGGCAGCAGCAACCCACTGGAATCGATCGGGGCTGCTCACACATTTTCCAGAGAGTGCCAGGCTGCAGCCTGGAATCAGCTCCCAAAGGCCAGACATTCCCCACAGAGCTGAGCCGGAGCCTCCCCCGGCGCCTCCCAGGCACAGCAGCAGTATCTGATCCAGCAGAACAGCAGGGAAGGCAGAGAGACCAGATAACGTTCTCCAGAGTCACCTTCCAGCTGAAAACAACCTCTCCAGTCCCCGGGGTGTAAACAGCCTGGACACCCTTGGGGCAGACCAGCCTGACCAGAGCCCCACTGTCCCACAGGGTATGTGCTCCCACTTGGCCTGACCTTTGTTTCTTGGCTTGGGAAGGGGATAGCTGAGGCTCTGACGCTTTTTGCCATTTTCACTAACAGCTACAAAATCTGCCCTTAAGCTTCACACAGCCAGGCCAAAGTCAGGGTCCCTCCTCCTGAGGGCACAGAGTCCAGGCACACACCAACCCACGCTCAGGGTGAGCTGCCACCCAGGCTGCTCTGTAAAACACAAACCTCAACACCGCTGAGAGGTCAAACCCCCGCTGTCCAGCCCCCACTCTGCTATCTCAGGGCACCAGCACTGTTACACACCAAGCCCAGGAGCCCGGTGGCCAGGCAGGACACGGGTGTTACACAACTGACGGGGCAGCTCATCCTTCTGGGGCTTTTCAGACCAAGGATAGAAACTGCCTCCTCCACGTCCCACTGGTGCCAGTCCCCTGGCAGGAGGCCAACAGAGGGAGTGGGATACAGCAGACCCGGGCAGCTCCAGATGAGTTTATGAAACTTTAACTGTGAGGTTTAGGAGGAGGCTCTGCCCCGAAGAATTAAAATGCAACTCTGCAGCAAGGAAATACTTTAAGCAGACACTTCTATCGTACCCCAGCTTTTCCGGAATCCTCCCAGTCTTTCACCTTCAGTCTTTGGTTCTACTATGGTGAAATTAGCCTGGTACCACAAACTGCCTACAAGTACCTGACGCTCTAAACAGCCAGGACCAGCGGTCCGCCCCTGGCGATCAAACCGAGCCTCTTCCATCAGCACCCCTTGCACGCGGGCTGATCCAGGAGCTGCGGAGTCCTGCGGGCAGAGCACGGCTGGGTTTGCCATGGCCACCGGCTCAGTTTGCCACGGACTCCTCCAAAATCTGAGGACGTGAAAGGTGAAGCCCCAGCACGGGGCAGACCCGGCTCCTCCCTGCGGGACGCGCTTTAATCACCCACCGCGGGGCTGCCGGTCCCGCTCGGCGCCGGGGATTATCGGGGACACCTTTAGGGTTTAAAGCCGAGAAACCGGAGAAGCGGCTGCGGGGAACAGAATTCCTCGGTTTTCCTAAGGAGAAAACAACCCCGCGCGGCCGGGAGCGCCGGCGGACCCCGCCTTCCCCCGGCCACGGAGAGCGGCGAGCACGCGGGGGAGCCCGAGCCCCGGGACCGCCCGGGGCAGCCCGAGCTCCGCCCGGCCCGGCCGCCCCCGGCCCGCCCCGAGCCCCCGGGGCGCCCCCGCTGCCCGGCGCGGCCCCGCCCGCCGCGGACGTGCCCCGCCGCAGGCGCCCGCGCCGCCGCTCCTCCCCCCGCGCCCGCCGCTGCCGGGCCCGGCCCGGAGCTCGCCCGCGGGGCCGGGATACCGCGGGACCCTTCGGAATCCCACCGAGCCCAACTCCTCGCAGGCCCCCCGCCCCGCCCGGCGGAGAACCCTCCCCAGAGCCGCCCCGGCCCTTCCCGCCCCGCCCCGGCCCATCGCGGCCCCGGCTCGGCCCGGTTCGGTCCTTACTTGTCCCCGCGGCGCCCGCGGCCATCGCGCCCACGACAAGTAGCGCCAGGAGCGCGCGCGATCCCGCCGCGCCCGCCGCCATCTCCGCACGCGTGCCCGCCGCGCCGCGCGCGCGCTATAAGCGCGGCCGGCGCAAGCACGTGGGGCGGGGCCCGCGTCGGGCCCGCCCCCTGACCAGTACGACCGCCAATAGCGCAGCGCAGCTCTGGGCTGGCCACGCCCTCCCGCCCCGGCGCGGCCAATCAGAGGGAAGAGTGCAGGGAGCGCCCCGCCCCCCGCGCGCAGAGCCGGTTCGGGCCGGTCCCGCCGCGGCCACGCCCCCGCGGGTGCCGATGGCCCCGGGGGAGGTCCCGGTGCCGCCCCGGGGCCGGGGGGGTCAAACACATTCCCGTCCCTGCTGAGCCCCCGGACACACCGGGCACGGCCCCCCCAGGCCATGGAGCCCCTCGGGGCGCACCGTGGGCAGAGGCGTGCGGGAGCCAGCGCGTGCTCGGGCCCGCGGAGTCCCGGGGCAGCGCCGGGAGCCGCCGCGGCTCTGCCGAAGGCACGCGGGAGTTCACGGAAGGCTCACGGGGTGAGCCAGGGCCGCCCGCGGGGCCCCCGCACAGCGGGATGTGTGGGAAGGGAACCGAGCAGCGCTTCCTCGGCGCGGGATGCTCAGGGGAGACAATGGATCCTGCGGACACGGCGGGGCCGGTGCCAGGACAAACCCACAGCCCCCTCCGGGCCTCGGCACAGCGCCCACGGCCCCGGGTCTAGGGGTACCCAGGGAACGCGCCTGGCCCCGGGATCTCAGCCGGGCAGCGCATGCGGGGGGCCGGGGGTTGCCGGTGCCGGCCCAGCCAGAGCTGTCTGGTAACCCTGAGGGGCCAGGGCGAGCAATACCAACATGGCCCAAGGCAGCCAATGCAGAGGCCTTTGCAGGACAGCAGCTCTGTTCCCAGGTCTCCCCCCAGCTCTTCTACATCCTGGGAGCCAACTCTTGGCTGAACCAGCAGTGGGAGCAGGGTGGAGCGCTCGTGGCCGGGGGGTGCCGGGCAAGGGGGGCAGGAAAAGCCAGAACAATGGGGCCATTGGCGCCAGTCCCCACCGTGCTCTCCACGGGGATCTGCTGCTCTTGTAAACTCCTGAATCCTCCCAGAGCATTTCTTGCCCATGTCTGCTCCCAGCACGTTCTGCCCCCCCTGCACTGGGGGCATTCAGCAGATGGGGCTCCCCTGGTGCAAAAATCAGGCAGAATGTGGAGCCCACGGCACCCTCAGCCTGAGGAGCTGGTCCTGATCTGGGCAGCCTCCAGTGTCCAGCACTGTTGGGGACTCCCAGGGAGGGGGAGAGAAGCTGCATGGAGCTCCAGGACCTTCCTGCCAGGGAGACAGCAAGGGGCAGGTTCTGCAGGGCCAAGGCTGGGGTGGTCCCTGGCCCTGGGGGCAGCTCACAGTGCTGCCGGAGCATCACCCCGAGGGCAGCAGGGAGGGAACCAGCTGCAAGGAGCCAGCAAAGGCAGAGGGCACGTGGGCACAGTAATTCGTACCCCTGTGGGTGGGGGAGGCTACTGGAGGTGCCCAGAGAAGCCCTCCAGAAAAGGAGGGGGGAGCTGGCTGTGAAGGGGGGGCAGCCAGGGCTGCTGCTCCGTGCCGGCTGGTTGACCTTGGAAGCCGTTTGCCAGGCCTGAATAAAGCGACAATAATCCTATTCACCTTTTAGCCTCATTTCCTAAGGCAACAAAGCACATGCCCTCTCCGCGTGCAGTCGCAGGTGTCACTCAAGCCCTGATCCCATTTGCACGACTCCAGCCGGGGGGAAGTTTTGCTCATTACCCCTCTGATGAGCTTTGTGCTGGGGGGGCAGGAGCCTCAGGCAGGCGGTTTGCCAGGGCCTCATCCCTGCCCTAGCCCCAAGGCTGCTCACCCCATCCCACGGGGGAAGGCAGCGGCAGTGGGACAGGCTGGGAGCTCACATATCCCAGCCCCTCTCGGTCTGTGGGCTCAGGACACACCCAACCCGGATCAGACGAGCTGAGAAGGCCCCAGGCACCCACTGTGCACCCGTCAGCCGCCGCTCAGCACAGCTGGGCACTGCCCGGGCAGGTCTGCTGCCTGCAGAGGAGCAGGAAGGGAAGCACCTTCCCAGTGCAGCACTGGAGGGTTTGGCCCAGGCCAAGAGACCATGTGTTGGCCGCAGGTCTGGGGCAGAGGCACCTAACGCTGCACCCTCCCCTCCCTGGGAAGGGCAAAGATGCTCTCCAGGCCAGAGGCAACCCTGCCCAGACGCTCCTGCCTCCTCTGCAAGGTGGGAAGAGGGTTGCTGCGAGACCCACACTGCCCTGAGCCCTGGGAGAGCAGCCAGCCCATCCTGCCACAGCTCCATGCGGGAGCTGAAGGGCAGGAGCTGGTCCACGTCTGGCATGGAAACCCCTGGAACAGACCGGGCAGAGCCTCGCCGATGCACCACGGCCTTCCCTAGGAGAACTTTATTAAATAGTTTCCAAAAAAACAGAAGCAGAAAGACTCAGCATGACCCTGTCCCTCCCAGCTAGTCAAAAACTACAAACAGACCACCCCCGTGCCCCCAGTGCTGGCAGCTGCCGGGCAGAAACTGCCTGGTGCCCTACGAACACAGCTCTGGCATCACAGGCAGGGGAGGCAGGAAGGTCCCACAGGGACAGCCCAGAGGGCTGCAGGGTGAGCCCCAAAAGGTGTTGAAAATCACACAACGCTCACATGCTGCCCCCCCAAAAGCAACCACTCACTGCCACCACAAGCCCCCCAAACCACTCCTCCCCCACAGGGCTGAAGAGGAGCTGAACATGCCCAAACAAGGGGCAGCCAACATCAGCTCTGGCTGTCACTCCTCAGCTAGAGACACCAGTGCCCCAGTTTCTGTGGCTTTGTGAACACCCAAACACAGCTTCCCCCTTCCCCCCCCTTTGAAGTTCATAAAATAGGGGGTTTGTTTTTTGCTTTGCCTACAAAGACAGTAATTTCCTTTGCAACAGCAGAACAGTCTCCCTGCGAGGTAGAGAGTTAATTTCAGGGCTGACAGATCCTAAATTCAAACCCGTTTGTTCTAGTTGAGGTAAAATTCAGTAGTTTATAGTAAGTTTTGCAATGCTAGAGGGCCATCAAGATTCCTCATTGCCAGAGTCATCCTCATCACCGTAACAGCTCTCTGCTTCCTCCTCCATCTCATCATCCTCATAATAGTCATCATAGAAGAGGTCTGAGCCCTCATCTGAGGCTGGAACCTTGGTCTTCACACAGTACTCTGCCAGCGTGGTGGGGACTTTCACACCGTCCCGCTCAGCGTCCAGTTTGGTGCCCAGCACTTGCTTCCTGGAGGGCCAGAAGTGAGGGGTGAGGACAGAGCTCTGCACCATAGCCCTCCAGATCCCGTGTCCCACAGGATGCCAGCCCAGCCAGCACTGCCAGGCCTGGCTCAGCACACACCTGATGATGTCCGTGTACTCCCGGTCCTTCCCTTTGCTCTCCTTCCACTTGCGGTACATCACAGAGGCGTCCACATTGGCTGGGGAAAACGTGTTGGGCTCATTCAGCAGTGAGATCACACTCAGGAGAATGGTCCTGGCATCGATGAACACAGGCAGGTCAGAGCCAAGGTGGGTCAGCAGCCACCCACACCCCAGCAGTGCCAGCAGCCCCGTGTCCCAGCAATGCCACTGAGTCCATGGGCTGAGAGAGCCCTGTGCTGCCCACAGCAAGGGAAGGTCCCAGTGAGGAGGAGCAGGCCAGGCAGGGGACACCAGCACATGGGCTGTCGGGCTCACGTGCAACCCCACACAAGCTCTGCCTGTTCTTCAGCAAAGCCCACAGCCCAAGTGCCTCCAACAGCCCCCTGGAATCTCCTTCAGGCTTTGGGAGCCAAAGGCCGTCCCCATCCTCCCACCATCCCACCCTGCCCTTAGCTGAGCCCCCCACCCACAGCCCTCACCGCACGTTCTGGGTGGGGTTCCAGCGCTCCGATGGCAGCTCCCCACTCTGCGGGTCGTCCACAGGTGGGTGGAGGATGGAGATGCAGACATCACCAGTCTGAAAGCACAAGAGAAACAGAACCCTCAGGAGCTGATGCCCCAAGCACCCTTCAGTAGCAGCTCCTCACTCACTCTTCCCTTCGGCTGAAGCCACGTGAAGCAATCCCAGCTGTTCCTTCAGTCCCAAGGAAGGGGCACCAGAGTTGTTGCTGCAGCCTCAGGCCTTGGGCTGCCAGCACCATATGGGTCAGGCTGCCCGATGCTGAACACTCCGTGTACCCAGCACAGCCCTCCTGCACCCCCTGTGCCCAGGGCCCCGGGGCCTGGCACGTTGCTCGCCCTGCAGCCGCTCGTGGCACAGGCACGACATCCCCGTGGGCTGAGCGTGGGAGCTGTTGGGCCTGGGAAGCCTGGCTGGCCTGGAACCTGTGCTGGGACAGCAAACGGCTGTCGTGAGCTCATTAGTGGCATTCCCAGTGCCAGGCAGTCATTGCCAAAGGCACTGAGTGTCCAGTGCCAGACAAAGGCTGGCACTTGCATCCAGTGTCATTACAATAGATGCACACATGTCCACTGCCTGTCCAAGACTTTCCTCGCTGTCCCGGGGGACCTACCTCATAGATATTGGGGTGCCACATTTTGGTTAAGAACCTGAAGGCAGGAGGAGAGTAGGGGTAGTCGATGGGAAATCGGAGACGAGCCTGCAAGGAAACAATAAGGAGACATGAGGGGACCAGCTTGTGAGAAGGAAAGGATGGAAACCACAAAGCTCCTGACAGCTCTGGGAAAAAGGAACCTCTGCCAAGCCCAGATGGGCTTCTGTTGGCCTCCATGTCAGCTGGCTCCGTAAGCAGGACACCAGCCCCAGGGGCAGGACAGACACCAGCCCTGCAGGTGCCCTCTCACCACACAGAGTGGGGTAAGTGAATGGGCTGTGAGGGTTGTCAGCTCCTTCCCCACCATTCTGCCCAATACCCTCCTCTCCAGCAGGGCCCACCCACGCTAACCTGGTGCTCTCCAACATGGAGGGACCAGTGGGAGCCCACAGTGCTGATCCAGCACGGCCTCAGCACCTGGAGCCAGCCAACCCCCAGGGCTGCTGTCCAGTGGCCAGAGCTGTGCCACCGGAGAAAAGGCTGTTTACCCTTCAGAGCTCAGGGGAAGGAAGCATCAGGTGTTTTGTGCTCTGATTAACACATCAAATGTCTAAAAATAGCCTGTCACTGCTGAAAAGAGACCAAGTCCAAACTGGCTGCAGCGCGAAGCTCGGGGGCTAAAAATAAAAGCACGTGAAGTTCAGGCTGCAGCCCAGGGCTCCGGCAGCCACCGAGGGCTCCTCCCGCAGCCAGCGAACCCCAGGGGCTGGGGCCAGGCAAACACAGCCTCACTGTCCACCCCTGAGTGAGGAGGTGAAGCCTGAGGTGGCACAGGGACTTAGAGAAACGTCCTCATGGCCCCCAGAGCTGCTGCCAGCACCAGGCGTCCGAGAGGATGGGGGCAGCTCCTCCCTGGTGGCAACGTCCCAGAGGCTGATTCAGCTTTCGGCTGTTTCCAGGCCCTGGGAACAAACTTCCAGATTGAGACTCAGCTGCTGCTCCCAAAACAGGCAACGGCCAGAAACAAACTGTGAAGGTTTAAAACACACAACAACTCCCTGAACGTTTCTTGCTCCCTCAGTTCACATACCAGAGAATTTGGACAGTAGATCCATGAAGGGACAGTGTGAACCACTCTGGTTCTGCCCAGCAGTGGGGGAGTGACCCGGGATTGCTCTTTACCCATGGAACGAGCCCCATTCAGCAAGGTAACTGCAGACAACTCTTTGGATGCTTCTGGAACTACAGCCTGGACAACAGCTCACGGCTGCTCATGGATCAGGGCAGGAGACAGAGACACTTGTCCCCCTCCCCACCACCCTGATCACCCTGACCCATCCTGGGCTCCAGCCCCCCACCCTCCCGCCCTTCCAGGATCCGGCCCCAGCACAGGCAACCCCCGACAGCAGCGGGTCTGTCCCCATAGTGTTCCTGCCTCGTCTCCCAGGCTGGCTGTTTGTCCCTGAGCTCCACGGCGCAGACAGAAGTGGAAAGGGGGAAAAATGCAGCGGGGGCCACGTTCTGTGTGTGGAGTTTGAGCAGCCCAGGGCAGTGCACACACACACGGGGACACTCAGCCCTGCGCTGGGCTCCAGCCAAACAGCTGAACGTCGCAGAATAATCCCCTTTGTTGTGTCAGAGGGGATAAGAACAAAACCCACAGAGGCAAAGGGGGCTGGTACAGCAATAACCCCGCTCTGCCATGCACTAACAGGCTGGAGAAGATTCAGCCCCTTCACTCTCCTCTTATGCAGAGTCTCACCAGCACCTTTGGTGCCGACTCTGGAGAAGCTCTCAGGGCACACAACAAGAGCACGAGTGGCTAAAAGCTGAGAGTTCAGAGGGTCTTATGCCAATTTCAGTGAAGAGATAAAACCTGGCTCTGAAGCATCAGCTATGCATGCCCAGGAAAACAAACACAGCTGACCCTGGGTGACTCACCCCGCACATCCCCACCCTGACAGCAACAGGATGAAAACACAAGAGCTCGGTGGAGGAGGGAGGATGAGAAAGAGGAAGAAAACAGCCACCCAGGTTGCACAAGACCTGGGAAGAGCACACACACATCCTGTCGAGAGGGACTGAGCTGTCAGGCCACAAAACGCCTTCTCCCACCTCAAACTCCAAACCAAACCACGAGACACACTCTCTGCCCAGCTCTCAGCTCCCCCCGGGGCTGGGCCATCTGTGCCTGCACCCGAGGGACCTTTGTCTCTCCCTCCAGTCTGGTGGCGATGCCCTGGATCCCCTCCAGGAAAGGGAACATCAGCCACCCAGAGCTTGCAGTCCGGCACCCACAGAGCCCCGGGGGGCCAAACGCCCCTCACGACGAAGGGGACCCTCACCTAGTTTGGCAGCAGCCACCTGCGCACCAGCTCCCATCCTCCCCACAAGAATACCCCGCGACCCCAGGGACCCCGCGGTGTCCAGCAAAGGACCCCGATCTCCCCGGCCCTCAGCAGCCCCTCAAGGTCGGGAGCAGCCCTGTCATGCCCCCCCACACCCACCCGAGACACCCTCACAGGGTCTCCCCACTCCCGAACCCCCTTACCCTTTCCCAAGGCACCCGGCACAACCCACGACACCGCCTGCTCTGCCTTCGCCCCCTCGAGCCCCCGCTGCCCCCGGCTGCTCACCTTGAAGTACCCGCCCTCGTAGTGGGTGTCCGGGGGGCCGAAGATGGCCACGTCCCAGGTGTACAGGTCCCCCTCGTCCACCAGGGTGACCCGGAACCCCTCCACGGGCTCCTCCTGCAGCCCCTTCAGCTCCAGCAGCAGCGCCTTCTGCGAGCTGGGCACGGGGGGCCGCGCCATGGCGGGGCCGGGGCTCGGCGGGCCGGGGGGGCCGCTCTGAGGCGCGGGGGGGCGGCGGGGGCTGTGCCGGCGGGGCGGAAGGCGGGGCCGCCCGGAGCTCCGCCCCTACGGGCACCGCTCGCCAATCAAAGCGCGCCGCGGGGGCGGGGCAGGGGCGGAGCTCGCGCCGGGATGGCGGCGGGGCGGGGCCGGGCCCGGTCCTGTCGGCGCTCCCGGTGCGCGGCCGTGCCGGGGCTCTCGTTGCTCCTGGCCCTGCTGGCGCTCCCGGCCGCCCCACCGAGCAAACCCAGCGCACGTGCCGGGGTCCCTTCAGCGATCGTCCGCCGCCCCGGGGCTCCCTGGGACACCGGGTCCCGGCCCGGCCGACAGCCCCGGTGCGACCGTGCAGCCCCAGGTCAGCGTTCAGCAGTGACTGCACCTGTCAGCCCGCGGGTGTCACACCCTGTGTGATACTACACCGCTCTGCCAGGCAACCGGAGCAGAGGCTGCTCCTGGCACAGCCCCAGCAGAATGATCCCTCCAGTGCCCGTGGCTCACACCTCCCCTCGTGTCACATCCTGTCACCTGTGCTTGGGTCAGGAGCCAGCCCCAGGTCCTGCCCCCACCCAATACAACATCCCTGTGGGGATTCTCCAACCAGCCCTTGCACTCCAAGTGCTCCACAGCCACACCAGCCCCCAAGGATGGAGACTGCCCTGTGCTGCCAGGTGGTAAGAAACTGGCCACTAAAAAATAATAAAAAGATTTAATGTCTTACAGCAAACCAGCAATTGCACAGTATAAATAACAAACAGACAAGTTCAAATAAATAACCCCTGGCCTGACACACAGCTGGTGCCAAAGCAAACCCCGTCCCAGGGGAAGGGGATGTGTCTTGTCCAGATATGACGCTCATGGAGCTGTCCAATGCAGCCATGGCCCAGCTTCGTTCCTTCTGGCTTGATTCACTGCCCAGAGCTGCCCTGCAGGTCATAGTCCTCGTGCCAGTTCTGGACAACACCTGAAAGGGACTTCCCAATGCAGCTGGGCCAGAGGAGCCATGGCTGGGCGAGGCGCTGTGAGCAGGGGCACAGAGCTGCTGAGCACAGTTCCTGCTGAGCAGGAACAGGGGAGGGACGCGGAAATGGGCAATCTCTTGTCGGGCAAACCCAGGCTCTCCAGCCAGTGCCTGACCAGCCCCCCATGCTCACCGTTCAGCTCAGTGGGGTCAACAGCGGCCGCAGCCAGCGCTGCTCCCACTCAACATCACTCCACAGGCTTCACCTTTGCAATGAACAGCGCGGTGGCTTTCCTCAGGAACTCCTCCCTGCTCATGGATGAGCCGAGCTTCCTCTCCTGCAGCGCCCGATCCATGGCCAGGGCTAGCCCATCGGGGCCCAGCCGGGAGCCCGCCTCCAAGTAGCGGCCAGGCCGCAGGCCGTGCCCGGCGCCCAGCGCATCCTCCAGCGCCCGCAGCACAGCCTGGCACAGCCTGGAGTCCGCGGAGCCGCCGCCGCCCAGCACGGCGAACAGCGCGTCGGCCTTGGCCGCGAACTCCAGCAGCACGCAGCAGGTGAGGACGCCGTAGCGGAACACGTCGAACGGGACGGCCTCGTGGTCGCGGCAGCGGACGCGGCGCAGAAGCGCGGCCGCCGCCTCGGCCGGGGCCGCCCCGCGCTGGCAGATGCGCCGCAGCAGCTCGCTGTAGAGCCGCCCGTCCACGCCTGCCGCCCGCCGCCGCCCGCCGCACCCCAGCACCTCGTAGGCCGCGCCGGCGTTGCTGTCGAAAGCCGTCCTGTCGCGACAGGGCACAGACACAGAGAGGCGGCCTCGCCCCCCGCCCTCGCCGCCCCCCGCCGCCGCCCGCCGCACCTGTGCGAGTGGTGAGCCAGGCGCACGTACCACAGCGCCCGGGCCAGGCGCTGCGGCGGCCCCGGGGGCTCCGCCGCCGCCTCCGCCGGCACCAGCCGCTCGAAGTACTCGGCCAGGAAGGACACGGGCTCGGCGGGCCGCGCCTCCAGCACCTTCAGCAGCGCCTCGCGCACCATGGCCGTGACGCCGGCTCGAAGCAGGAAGTCCGCCGCGCTGTCCTCCGCCAGCCCGCCGCCCCCCGGCGCCACCCGCCCCGGCTCCGCCAGCCCGCTGCCTCCCGCCGGCCCCTGGGCGGCGGCCGCCCGCCGCTTCTCGTACGCCGCCATCTTGGAGCGCGCTTCCGCCCGGGCCGGAAGGTTCCGCACAGCCATCTTGCGCACTGGCAGCCAATCGGTGGGCAGGAAGGCAACGCGAACGCGCCGCCATTGGGCGAGGCCGCGCGGCGGTCGCCATCATGAGTAAGGGCAAGGGAGCTGCCCTGTCAGTGGTAACGCGGGGGGCGCCGCGGCCGCCATGTCTAGTCCGGGCAGGTGCCCCGCCCTTGGCAACCGGGCGGACGCCGCCGGTGACCCGGGGCCGGTGAGGGGCCGCGAGGTCGGGGCTGAGGCCGGGACCGGGACCAGGACAGTCCCAGCCCAAAGGACGCTTGCTCAGGGCTCGAACAGAAACAGCTCTTTATTGGGGTACCACCCCCCCCCGCCCGCCGAGCTCACGCTCCCTCGGGGGCTCCCTCGGACCCTCTGTCGTGGCAGAGGAGCTGCCGCGCTCCCGCCCGTCGCAGGGTCCGGGAGCGTCGGACCAGCCCAGGGTCCGGTGCGAGCTCGCGGGGATCCAGTCCCGGGAGCATCCCTGGCCCCGTCCCTGTGACACCGCTGCTCATCGCCCTTCCAGCCCCTGCTTCCCGCGGCGGCTGCAGGCACAGCTCCTGCTGCTGCTTCCTCTGGCCGGCCAGGGGCCGGGAGAGGCCAGCAGCGGACAAGGGACACGGCTGGGGGGGTGGGGGCATCCGTGGGCTGCTCCCGCTCCTAGGACAGCTCCCACCGAGATCTGAAATGTTTCCACAGGCGACGAGACACAACGGCAGTCACGATGAACCCCAGCAGTGAGGCCGCTGCCCCTGCAGCAATGGCGGGGCTGGAGCTGAACGAACCTGCAGACACACGGAGCTGTAACCACAGCTGCCCAGGGCAGCAAAACCCCAAGGGATGAGCAAACCCCCCCAGCACCAATTGTGGCACCGGTACAAGGGGCAGCAACCCCATCCAAGCAATGGGGGGCAGGGCAAGGGGCCACAGACCACCACTCACCATCCACAACCGTCAGCTCCAGGCTGACTCCCTGGGCGAGGTGGCCGAGCAGGACACACTGGTAGTGGCCCTGGTGCCAGGGCTCAGCGTGGTCCAGCCACAACACGGAGCTGCCACCCACGGCCTCCTCCCGGTACTGAGAGAGGGCGGCGGGGGTCCGCAGCCAGTGCACCGTGGCATTCCCGGCACACTGCGCGTGGCACTCGATGCGCAGGGCCCTGCCCCGTGTCCCCGTGGGGGGCAGCGACCAGATCCGCAGGCTGCAGGCGGGCACTGAACCCACAGATGGCCCTGGGCCCATCGTGCCAGAGCCAGAGAGTGTGGCAGCAGCCACGGGACTGCCTGTGACAAAGTTCTGTGTCACAGCCCGCTCCGTGGAGGAGGGTTCGGTGGCAGCAGCCAGCTCCAGAGTGGTCCCAGCATCAAGTTCCTGCGCTGTGGTGGGATCATGTGTGGGGACACTCGGCCCTGGGGGCAGCACTGTGGTGGTCACGGGCCCAGCTGTGCTGGGGCTCCTCACGGAGGTGGCTGTGAACACACAGCAGGATCAGTCACAGGTGGCCTCACTGCAGCCCCATCACCCTCCACTCCGAGCACAGCAAGTGGGAGCAAATGGGCACTGGCAGCAGGGATGGGGACAGGGATGGGGATGGCAGATGGTGCAGAAGCAGGAGCTGCTCCTGTTCTGGCAACACTACTCCAAGTAGCACAGGGCAGTGGAGGTTGGCTCCAGCAGATGGAACACATGCGGGCCGTGGTCCCCAGCCCCTCCTGGCACTCACCCCCAGCACTCGCCACCACAGATGCCACCCGGGTGAAGGTCTCCTGTCCCACACGCAGCGTCACCTCGCACCTGAACTCCACCCCTTCTGCCACCTCTGTCCCACCCACAGGCAGGGTGGACACAATGTCATACAGCTCCTCATCGGTCTCTGAGGCACTGAAGTCTGTGTTCTCCAGAGCCTGGTGCCCCCGGTACCAGGTGAGGGCCAGCCCGGTGACGGGGTGCACGCGCGCGGCCGAGCAGCGCAGGCAGGCGGGGTGCCCCCGGCACAGGGTGTGAGGCACTGCCTCCAGCTGCAGCGTGTCTGGGAGGGCTGCAGAGAAGGGGCAGAGCTAAGGGTGATTTTTGGCAGCAGAGCCCAGGAGGGAGGAGGCTGCCTCGGGGATCCAGGGCTGTGCCAGAAGGTGGCGAGGGACGGGCTGGGGAGCACTTACCATAGACCTTCAGTTCGACGGTTTGCTGGTAGTGCCGCCCGTGGCAGCTGCCCTGGCAGATCTTCATGCCCTCCGTGGCCACAGTGGCTTGGCTGATGTGCAGGATGCTGTGGGTGGGGAAGGAGGTGATAGTCCCCAGGGCAGTATCCAGTCCCCTCCACTCCACCGTGCCCCCTGCGCAGGCCAGGGAGCAGTTCAGTTCTGTTGAGCCCCCAAACGGCACCACCGGCTCCCGCGGTGTCACCACCAGCCTGTCAGCGGGGCGCCCTGGGCAGGAGGAAACCGCAGGGTGAGGGAAGGGGACAGTCACCAGAATCCTGAGCACCAGGACGGGAAGCTGCAGCAGCGACGGGGGGACTCAGCGGCAGTCGGGACTCAGCGATGGGGAGGCCCCGGGGCTGCAGTGCCGGGGCAAAACAAGCAGCACAGTGGGTTGGGGGACAGGGGTGGCTCCTGGCCCCACGGCACTCACCGCTGCAGCCCCACAGCGAGCTCAGGAGGAGGAGGACAGGAGCCGGCTCCATTGCCTGCAGGGCAGCAGCAGGGGTGGTTTTCCTTCCTTTCTATCCTCCTTCCAGGGAGAGGGTGCCGCTGGCCAGGGCTGTCACCTTCTGGCCGCCAGTCCCATCCTCAGCCCTTCTTAAGCCCTGTAGGAACCGCCCCCACGAGCACCGGTCCTGAGGCCCCCACGACTTCCAGCCTGAGGGGTATTTCCAGAGGGAGGTTTCGGTTTCTGATTTTATTCCAAGTTTGGCTCTTGCACAACACCCAGCCGAGGGCCAAATCAGTAGTCCCAAACCCAGGAGAGCCCCTGGCCTGAAGGGTCCCCGTGTGGTTGCAGGGGTCCCCATCGCCCAACCAGGCATCTCTGCACAGGCACCTGCACCCCAGGATGTGGCTCAGATCCAGCTCCATCCCCAGTTCTCACAGGCTCCATCACCCACCCAGAGCCCCCCAAAAAAACAGCCCTTCCATGACCCCAACAGCTGGGATGAGCTGCAGGCTGCTGGGGACATGTGGCTGTGGAAAGGGCCCTCCCCAAAAGCGGGACCTGGGACCCTGGTCAGTCCTGCTGGCAGCTGCATTTATTCCCAGAACAGGGATGGAAGCAGGTGTTCCTGGTAGGGTTGGTCTCGTGGTACAGTGTTACCACATAGAAGGTGTTGAACACCCTGCGTTTTCCAGCCCCAAGACCCTGGCACAGCCACAGTGCCTCTCCTGGGTCTCAGGGCAGGTCTAGCATCGCTCCCTCACTCCTGCCCAGCTCCCCAGGAGAGATGGGTCTGGTTCTGACCCGTCCTGTCCTGCCACGCTGCAGCCAAGGCCAGGGAAGGTGCCAAAGGGCTGAGGGAGGCACGAGCCCAGCCCTGCACCTCCTGTCATGGCAGGACCTGGCCATTTCCCGTCTGGGAACTCTCCAGAGAGGCAACTCTGGGCACTTGGCGCGCCGTGCATCCTTTCAGAAGGTCGTGTCATTAATCCTCCGAGAGTCCAGGAGGCCTCTGAGCAAGGGAAGTGCTCTGTAAACACCCACCACCGAATATGCACACTCAGCCCGAGCAGGTGATTAATGGCCCTGGGGTTTTTGTTCCTTCCATCCTGTGTTAACAGAGCCACTTCCTGGACTTTCCAGCAGCCACCAGAGCCTCTGGCCCAGCCCTGGGACAAGCCATGGCCAGGGCTGCTCCCACACTGCCAGGCTCTTCCCAACAATCAGACTGGGGACCTTGAGGACAGAGATGTTGTGCCAGGGCTTCACCTCCCACTCCCACCCACATGATAAGAAAGTCCATGAATCAGAGTCCGAACCAGAACTGAGCACTTACAGTGTGACCTCTTAAAAAGCAGCTTTCCCAGACCTTCCTGGACCTCAAAAGATTGACAGTTACCAGAAAGCCCAGCACCTTGTGCTGCACTTCCTCAGGTTTGGGGCTCGCAAGTGCCTGGAGCTGCCCCAGCCACCCGCACAGGGGGGCAACACAACTCCATAACTGCAGTTATGGAAACATGATAAACCTCCAGCTCCACGAGGGCCAGTTCCAATGGCTCAGCCATCGAGCCAGAGGGAGGGCAGGGGACTTGGCCCAGCTCAGAGTGACACAGCAGAGCCCCCAGGGCAGCCCTCGCTCACCGAGCCCCTGAGCAGTGACCCACTGCAGCCCCCACTCCACCGCCCTCTCCTCTAATGGACTCAGACCCTCCTCTGGCCCAGAGGTGCACAGGAGCTCCTGGTGCCCCAGGCACAGCCGAGAGAGAGCAAGAGGTTGCGTGCACAGGGTGAAAGGAGCACGCCCAGGACAGGAAACCTTTGAAGGAATGAAGGGAACGATTTGAAGGAATGAAGAGACTCAGAAGCCTCAACACCTTTCCTGGAAGCCAATTGTGCTTCCTCCCACAGGGCAGGAGTGGGGCCTTGTGCCGGGCAGCACTCGGTCCAGAGCCATTGCTCAGGAAGCAAAACAGTTCAGTGTGGAGACACAAACCACTGAGGGACAAGGGCTGGTTCCAGGACAGGATACCTCCGAGCCCCTCAGGCCGGGGTGTAGCCCCAGGCTGTGACCACTGGCACCAGAAGGGTCCAGGCTTTGCCTCTGCCCCAGGGACCACCACGCCGATGGGGGGAAGGGTGGCCACAGTCCTGTACTGCAACACATGCCCTTTGTTCTTCAGTGATGCCAAGTGAGAAAAGCTAACGGTTCTCTCTCAAATAAAGATGAAAACAATAAAATAAAAGCTAGTCTAGTCCAGAGGAAATAAATACAGAAGCAACAGGCTGTGTTAATGGCTCATGTTTCCAGGATATCAGCCATCAAGCACTAGCCCCCATCCCAGAGCTGACTCAGATGTGTTTACACTTCTTGTGATTAAATTGTTCAGTCAGGACCATCCTCAGCCACCACAAAAAGTGTTTATGGGAGTCAGATAAGATCTAAATTAAACCTGGCTGGAAGTTTAAACAATAGAGTGGGGGCTGCTAAAAACCAGTCCAGGAGGAGTCTCCAGTGGGGCAGGTGGGAGCCAGGGACCTGCTCCCCATCTCAGGCTAGGGAAGGGGCTGGCAGCCCCAACCCAGGTGACCCAAACCAGCCCCAGATCTTCACACCACTCACAAAGGTCAGGCCAAGGGCTGGGCAGGAGCTGCCTGGTACTGCCAGTGAGGGAAGGAATCAGGACAGAGACCTTCAACACAACAGGAAAGCAGCAGTTTAATAAATAATCCATCAGAGGGAGAGATTAGCCAGTTCCAAACACAACCTGAACCGAAATAAATACATTTTATCGTTAGCTTAAAAAAGAGACACATGAACGCACGCGATGGGGAACTGTGAGAGAGCAGAGGTGGGACTCAGCCCATGCCCACACTTAAAAGATACCACAGCTGTCAGCAGCCATTTGAGTGCAGAGAAAGAATAAAAACGGGGAAGTAAAATGTTACTACTTTGCAAAATTAATGGCAGAAGAGAAAACAATGGTGTAACTCAGGTTTTTAATGCAACAAGATCAGTGGCAACTCACTTGACCTGTGGCCGTCAATGCCGGGACTGCAGACGGGCAATCAAGCTGATCTTTGCCTTGTGTTTGGGCATTGCTGTTACCATCCTGAAATGTAAGTCCCTGCAGACAAATCCTGGGAATTCTGATGTTAAACAGCCAGGCTCAGACACTGCACAGCAGATCAAGGGGATTTTAAGAAAAGACTCTTTTTAAAAAGTTGCGTTTTCATATAAAGTAAAAAAAATTGGCAAAACTAGTTGAATGCTCCACACAGCCTTTCCAGACTCCACGTGGGATGCTGTGGAAGTACCGGCCCTTCAGAATGAGACATTCTTCATTTGGCTCCGGGAACTTCAGCTCTGGCACCACTTGGCCCAGCTCCTGCTCTGTCACATAAAGGCAGAACAGTGCGGGGACCCCTGCGCCGAGGGGAGGGGAGGCACTGGACCAAGGCCCCACTGAACCAGATGAGAGGGACCCCAGGAGGGTGGGAAGGAATCCACAGGCCGGCACAAGCCACTTTTCCACCGGTTCCCACTGCTGCCTGGTGCTGCACCCCCCACCTCCAGCTGCCCGGTGCTGTTCCCCCACTGGTTCCCAGAGCTGTTCCCCCACTGGTTCCCAGTGCTGTACCCTGGTGGCAGCAGAGCTGCTCACCAGCCAGGCTGCAGCCCCTCACCTGGTATCACCTGAGGCAGCACCTGACCCCGAGCTTGAAGGCTGAAAAAGGCATCAAAACACTCCAGGCCCGTGGCACACAAGCCAGGGCACCTCGGCATCGCCAGAAGCTCGGGGGTCGTGTCATGAGGGACAGGACTGGAGAGGGAAGGTCACGGACGGTTCTGCAGTCTGAGGGAAGGAGAGGCTGAGAAGCCGCAGGCAGCAGTGGTGGTGAGAGGGAACAGGATCAAGAAACGCATCAGTTTCAATAAACTGTGGAATAAGGGAAGGGACTTTTTAAAAATATATCTCTATATACTTTATATCATATAAATTATGCTCGTCTTTTTGCAACGTGCCGCTCTATCGTACCCGTGAAGCTTCAAGTGCCTCTGTGTGAGCAAGGTAACAATTCTGTGTTTTACTTCATCTGTATGTGAGGGAAAAACCCACTTTTAGCTCACTTTAATCAAGTGTAAATCAACAGATCACCAGGACTTGGTAAAAGTCCTGTCTAAAAAAGGCATTTTTGTGAGGAACACGGAGGGGGGAACTGCTGCCTGGAAGTGCAAGTGACCGGATTTCCTTCAGAAAAAAAGCTTGCTATGCACTCACAAATACTGACCATCCCAGCAACATCTGGGAATTGGGAGTGTCGCCACAAGGAGCTTGGGAAAAGTGGAGTCACGGCAGGTCACTGAAGTTCCTGCTGGCTCTGCTCCCCAGCCCTGCAGCCAGACCCACCTCAGCATCCCTCCCTGTCCGCTCTGCTCGCAGAACAGGCTGCTCCCAGTTATGAGCACAGGATCTGGTACCAGGCCAGATCCATGCAAAACAAACTGTCAATCCTTTCACTTAAACATCCACCTTCAATAACCAACTGGTCCAGAAGACTGGTAAACTGACACCGTGTTACCAGTTACCCAGGCTGGGCAGGCAGCTGGTCCTGGCTGTCAGTGTCTGACAGGCACATAAGGGACCCACATGAAGTTGCCACCCTTGCTGTGCCCAGAGCCAACACTGACCAGCCCCAACAGGCTCCAGAGCAGTCAGAGGATGCTCCCAGGCAGAGTGGGGATGGGCAGCACTGCCCTGTGTGTGCCAGCTGGGGTCAGCAGCAGGGTCGTCCAGGCAGTGTTTACCATTAAATCCAGAGCAAACTGCATTTGCAGTAGCTGCAGTGATGACCTGTCGGCAAAGAACCACGACGTGAAGGGCCAACACACCCTCCTTTTTGGTTGCTCTTCCCTGGGTTACCTGTCCCAAACCCACAGAGAGAGGACCCTGTCCAGAGAATGGCCATGGCTGCACTGGCCCCACTCTGAGGCAGGACTGGTGTGGCCACTGCAGCCTCAATTCCCTTAACAACAGATTCCCAAAGTGTCTCCAGTTTGGTCGTTACTTCCCAGAACTGCTCAGTGCCACTACTTGTGATTTACTTAAATGAGAACAATCGTTTCCTGCCCTCTGTCACATCTCTATAAACAACCACACTTTCCCTGGTTGCCTCAGCTTCTTTCACAACACTTCAAGCACCTCCTGCTCTTTCTGAGCAAAGCCCAGCCTGCAGCAAAGGTTGCAATTTCACTGGTTTATAAACAAAAGCCTTCACAGCAGGCTCAGAAATGCCACACGGAATTCCAAATTGTAAGTCCAAATCAACACAATCCTCACCATTAGGATCTCCCAGGCTGAGAATAAACCAGCTCCAAGCATTCTCTGGGTTTAACATTAGATGGCAGGAGCCCCAGGACAAACCATGCTTTATACAAGTGCTCAAGGCAAACAACCATTTCTCTGACCTCTCTCCCAGGAAACCACATTCTCCAAAGTGCTTGGCACAGTTTAATTGTTTCTCTGACCTCCCAGAGAACTGTATCTCCTAAACAACACTCACAGCTCCATACAAAGATTTCTGAAAAATCCTTCTATCTACTGCCTGTGGAGGCAGTGACAGGCAAATGTCACCTCAACATGACAAAAAGAGGAAAACCAAACAGAACTATGGCCATTGTGGCCATTCAAGCATTTGTAATTCATGTAGTTGCCCTTCTCTCACCTGCCCATTCTCCCTTGTGTGAGCTGCAACTCGACTTCTTAATTTTTATCCTCTTCATCAGAACATTAAATCAGAAGATTTATTTTTTTTTTGGTCTAAGTTTCACTTGGGGCAGAATGGGTAAATTCCTCAGGTCCTCGGGCAGTGAGGAAGCTCCACCCCTGTGCTCCACACACACACAGGGGGTGCCCCGCCCGCCCCGGGGGCTGCCGGGGGCAGGAATCAGCTGTGTCAGGGACGGGGCACAGAGCAGATGCCATGTTTTATTCTGGGAGGCAGCCCAGTGAGCTCCCACAAACACGGACACGCCGGCTCCATCCTCTGTGAGTGGAGGGTTGGGCAGGGCACGGCACGGGGTTCACGCGCAAGGGCAGGTTTGCTTTCCAGAACTATCCTTCCACATGGAGCAGTTCTGCATCTCCCCTCTCCATCAACACCAGGTGATACAATTCCATTTCTGCACCAGCTGTGTGTATTTGGCTTGAAGGGAAAGCCCGTCCCTCCTCAGCAGCTGTCAGCAGCACAGTCTGTTACCTCGGCTCCTCTCCCCCACCCCGAACTCCTGCCGAGTCCATCCTTGGAGCTGAGCCTGAGGCAGGTCCCGCTGTCCCACCTCACACGCTGCTGTCCTCCAGCAGGGGCTCTTTGCCATCCGACCCCCCGGCCGGGGGGCTGTGGGGGTGGGCCTGGGCCCCCGTACTGTGCTTCTTGTGGCCGCCCGACCTCAGCACCAGGTTGTGTTCCGGGATGAACAGGGCCACCAGCAGCGACAGCAGCACAGAGCACGCCCCGAACAGGAAGGGTGGCCCAGGGATGATGCTGCTCTGCAGGGAGAGACACAGGAAGGATTCAGACACGAGAGCAGACGCGGCCTGGCAAACGGGTAAGCTGACAGGCAAATAAGCTGAACGGGTACCTCATCCGTAGGGTTGGCCATGTTGGGTTTGGAGGCCTTGCCCAAAGTTTCCACCTCAGCCATTTCATTCAACTCCACGTGGAAGAGATAGAAGACAAAGCCATAGAGCGCCGGCCCCAGGCCATTGCACAGACCCCGAATTCCAGTGATCATCCCCTGCACCACACCTGGGGACAGTGAGGAAGGGAGGATATGCCTCCAGCTTTCCAAAGAAATTTGTTTTATTCAAGGATGCTTACACATTTGGAGACAGGATCAATCACTGTGTCCGGGCTGATGCACACTCCGCAGGGGGAGGAGGTCTGCACGTGAGCGGCTTCGCTCAGTGTCAGGTTTTACAAAAACCAGTAATGCTGGGCTTGCTGCTTTGCAGACTGAAATGAGCACAGGCACATCAGGCAACAATTTCCAATGAACTGGAATTTAAGGCAACCAAGTCTGAGGACTCAGGGCCAAACTGTGAGGCTGGCAAAACGCAGCAGTCTCCTCTGCCTCGGAGAGTTAACACCGAACACCCACATGCATAACTTGGGAGTTCCCTTGCAATGCACCAGCCATAGTCAAAGATAAAACTGTCAATACTGCTGGGAGTATAGCAACACTCCACAGCTGGCACAGATGCTGCTAACCACCCCTCCACCACCATGGCCAAGAGCCCACCCGTGTGCCAGCTCGGCACCTGCAGGGATGGGCCCCTGAGCACTCACCCTGCTGGTCGGGGTCCGCGTTCCTCGACACCATGGCACTGATGGCTGGGAAGGTGATGCTGGACATGGCAGCCACAGCTCCTGCTGCCCACATCATCCTGGGGAGGAGGCAGCCGTGAGGCCCAGGCACAGCCTCACCCGGCGCCACAGGCAGGAGTGGCTGCGGAGCCACCGCGGAGGGAGAGAAACATGAGCAAACCCTCACCAAGGCTGTGATCCAAAGCCATACCAGGCAAGCTGCAGGATCTGGAAGCCTAGTCCCAGGAGGATGGTGTTTTTATTTCCTATGGAACGCATGAGAATTCCCAACACAACTGTCTGGAAAGAAAAACCACGTGTTTTCAAAGCAGGGGAAAAGAAAGATGACCACACTAGGAGACAAGAGGACGGGAACCTGAAAGACCCTGATGATCCTTGTGGGTGCCTTCTAACTCAAGATTTTCTATGAGTCAAAAGTCTGTGTGGCCACAGGACCTCTGACTACTCATCAGCCCCAAAATCACAAATTTTGGACATTTCTGTAGTGGACTGCTCAAGCCAAGACAGAAATTGCTTCTCACCTGAGCCAGTATAGAGAGAATTCCAACTACACCGATAAAGGCTGCTACAGTCTCTGAGGAAAAGCCAATGACCTGTGAAAACACCAAAGAGGGACTTTTCAGGCAGGAGATTTGTATCAGATGACAAGAACCACTCCATAGATGTCACCTATGCTTACTGATGTCACTTCTCAGGGCCCTGCACATTAACCAGCCACTGCCTCTGGGCTGCCACAGGAACCAAAGGGAAGATTTTCCTCTGGATGAAGAATCAGCTTTAAATCACTGAAGGTGCCTGAAGGTGGCATGGCCAGGATGGCCAGGCAGACACCAGCAAGGAGCCAAACCAGACCTTGCCCCTGGCAATGCCTACAGAGCAGTCATCAGGCCCACACATTTTTCAGGAAAGCTGGAACAAGTCACTGTTTCTTACAACTTCAACTTTACTGAGCTATTGGCCGAAATGAGCCACCTTGGGACATGCAACTCTGACAGTATTTGTAGGCCAGGATTTCCTGCACCCAGAGCTTTACCCCCTCCCCAGAGACTGACCTGTCGCAGGTACAGGAAGAAGCTGGAGTACTGGCCGGCTTCGGGAAGGTAGGAGAGAAAGACGGTGATACAGATGAGCAGCACGGTGGAGTCCTGACCCACCTTCCGCAGGGACTGCAGGGAAGGGGGTGGGCAACGAGAAAGAATGCTTTTAAAATTGAGTTGATATCGTTGAATAATCTCCAGGTACAGAGACAGCCAAACCAAGAGCTTAAGTCACCATCTTAAAAACCAGCAGAACTAAAGCAGACATTAAGCATTACAGCGGCATCACTCACAGCAAATGGGTCGGCTTGTTCCCAAGAAATTGGGGCTCCCCAAGAGACTGGGCGCATTTCTTCTGGCAGTGACTCTGGTACAGCCAGCAGGATGAAGCCAATATCCAGCAAAGCAACACCTGAGGCCAGCACAACCACCAAGGTATCACCGTAGGCTTGGGACAGGTATGCGCCGATGGCCGGGCTGGTGACCAGACTGGCAGCAAACGTGGCTGACACCTGGAAGGATAAAACATTCCTACAGCCTCTTCTTCCTAGAGCCCATTTCCTCCTCCCCAGTGACCCAGGGGAACTCCTTCTGCCACTGTGATGAAGATAATGGAGGTGAACAGAGACTCACAGGGAAGCCTGTACACAGATGACAGGTTCTCTTGGTGCAATCTGGGCTAAGTTCTAGCAAAGGGAAATCAAAACTGTCCTAGCAATTCCCATATGGTCCTGCCAGTAAAGCTACAGGAAAGGCAGGATCCCACAGAGCATCACAGCTCCTGCTTTCCTGATGTGGAAAAGCTCACAGGCCAGGCTGGTTTACAGGCCAAACTACACCACAGCATTCGGACTCTGGAGAGATCAGCCTTTCCCTCTGAGCTAAATCCCAAGTAGAAGGACAGGGAGACTACACATTTAGTCAATAAATTTCCCACCCTAACTTTATACCTCTCCTACCTGCAAACCCCCAAATATTTCTTTCAAGAGACAACCCAGTGCCTGAGCTCCTTACCAAGCCATATGCCGTGCTGCGCTCATGCTCCTGCGTGATATCGGCAACGTAGGCAAAAATCACAGAAAAGGTGACAGCAAACACCCCAGACATGGAAATGACAGCAAAGTACCACCTGAAAGAGGCAGTGCCCAAGGCAGAGTTAGAGAGCAACCACACCACAGTGCACAGCTGCTGAAGCAGAGTCTCTCCCTTATTCTTCTGTCCATCTTGCTCTGGTGCACCAGAACACTCTGGTACACTCAGGAATATGGAGCCTCAGTCTGGGGTCCCTGGAGTTTTATCACTTATTTTCCCTAATAACAATAATGCACTGATCAGAGGAACAAGCACCAGGAGAGGACAGACCCTCTACTCCCAGCTGAACCCTCCCACAGAACCAGACAAGTCAGTCTCTAGGCTGAGCATCCTCCTCCACCAGACAGACTCTTCCATCTCATCGTAAAACAAGCACCATCGTTTGGCTTCGTGCTTCCTCCCCTCCTCAGAACCCTGGGCTGTACCAAGGGTGAACTCACCACGGGCTGATCTTCATCAGGGGAATTGGTGCACACGTGAAGAAGACGGTGAGGAGGAGGAAGGATTTCCTGCCCCAGACATCAGAGAGAGCACCAATCAGCGGAGCACTTAGGAAGGAGAGCAGACCCTGGGACAGACAGACAGACAGAAAGGGGGACAGAGAAACCCCTCAGTCAGACTCTGTCTCTTGACAGTGAGAGCTTTAGACAGGAGGAGGCAGCCCATTCCTGATTGCTGCAAGCAGCAATGCTGTCACAACAGAGCAGTTTGTTAAACTGCTCACGTCCTTCAAGAGAGGGAAAAATAAATCCTTGACCAGCAAGGCCCTGCTGAGCACTCCCACTCCCTCCTGCTCTCTGCACAGCTCTGCCTGTGGCTGTGGGCACCAGGGCAGCCCTGCCAGACCTGGAAACTGCTGGCACAGTTCCACCACGGCAGCACCTGCTGCAGTTCTGGGGAAAGCTTTCTCTTGTAGGTGGAGACAGAACAGACACAATGAGAAGCCAGAACCATTAAGCACAAATAAAATTGTGCTTAAGGCCTTTCCACATCTCTCAGACCCGAGGCAGGGAGGGCAGAGCCCTTCAGTGCCAATGGGAGTGCCCAGCCCCTCTGGGGCTCTTTTCCAAGATCCTCTTGCCAAAGACTGCCAAGAACAGTTTGTTTTGCCCGATTCCCCAGTCAGAACACATGACTATGGTCTGTTCCCTATCATTGCCTCCAACCCTGCCCTGGGAATGCTGGTCTAGTGCAAGCTCACCATTCCCTCTCCCTGTGCCATGGCACACTCCCATCTCCTGTCTGGGGGAGCCGCTGAGGCCGCTGGGCTTCAGCTTCTATTACTGATAAGTTCAGATGTCACTGATTTGTCATTCTGTTACGCTCCAGAAGATGAGCACAAGGGCTGATCTCATGCTGATGAAAATATTTCCAGCTGAAACACTGAGCTGTTGTAGCTCCAGCTCCAGGCTGACAAGCAGCACATTGTCATTACCATTCAGCAAAACCAGCTGCACAAGCTGCCCCGTGTCTGTGTCCTTCCTTTTGCATCAGATTTGCCAGAGCCCCCAAATTGAAATATGAACATTGAGCTGACAAATATTGGTTGACATCAGCAAATTACATGGATAATAATGGCTTGTCCCTTCTTGCAGTGATGGCATATTTAAAGGAAAGCCTGGAAGGAACATTCCTTACCTTGACTCCATGAATCAGGCCATTCATCAGGAATGTGTGCTGAGGAAAAGTCTGGTGTAACACCTGGGGGAAAAGAAACCAAAACCTAAAGGCAAAAGTCAGAGCTGGCAACTGTGGCAAAATTTCCTTAAGCACCTGACAGCCAAGAGGCCTGGAAGGGAACAATCCAGGGAAAAGGGGAAATACCCTACAAACCATGCCTCTATGTGAGGAGCTCTGGCTGCCCTCTCCAGCACAGGCAATCACTGTCCTTAACACTTTCCAGGTCTATAAATTGTTCCAGCATGTTTGGGTGAGGCTAAGAGAGCCTGATATGTGCCTTAATCCATCCATACCCCACCCGAGTCCCCTCTGGTTTTACTTCACATCACCACATCACCTCTCTGTAATTCTCTTTGTGCTGTCTGTAGGTTCGATTCACATTTTATATTGCCAGGCTAATACTGTGTCTAAATGTTCCTGCACAACCAAAGACTCCTTTTCCACAGTTCCCCATGGAAAGGCATGTGCTGAGACCTCAGGAGCCCCAGGAGAGCTCCCAAGGCAGTGCTGTCCCAAGGAGACGTGGTGCTCACCGTCAGCATCGGTGTGGTCAGCAGCCCCCAGGCAAAGAACTCCAGGAAAATCACCACCACAGCGTGGTACACGCTGGGGTCCCCAATCCCCTGTCGCTGCAAAACAGAGCACCTTAAGTCAAAAACCTTTCAGCGGCCACGTCCTCCCCGGAAGGAGCATCTCAGAGAGCTCACACAGGGGTCTGACAGCGAGAGACACAGTCCTGCTGAAACGCTGTTTCTGTTCACAGACCCCCCAAACCACCTCCCGCAGACAGCTCAGGCTGCTCGAACCCACCCCAGCACCACGGGGGGGGATTCCTGGCCCGCACTGGAACGGGAGCGCACCGGGGACGCGGCACAAAGCCCCCCCCCCCCCCGCTCGGCATCACCGAGGCCGGGAAACCCCCCAGGCCCACTGGGGCGGGACCCCGGCTCGGGCACCCGGAGGGGGGGCAGCAGGAGGGTCCCCTCGCCCCGGGCCCCTCCGCCCCCCGGCCCCGCGCTCACGCCGGCCCCGTCCCGGATCACGATCTTCTTGGCCAGCAGGACGCTGCGGTTGAGCCGCTTCTTCTTCTTCTTCTCGCCGGTCATGGCGCCGCCGGGCCGCAGCCGATCGCCGGCCGCCGCGGCTGCCCCATCCTCCCTGCGGCGGGCCGGGCCGAGCCGGGCTGAGCCCGGGCCCGGAGCCGGAACTGGACCGGCACCGGCACCGGCACCGGGCGGGGAGCGCCGGGCCCCCGGGGCTGCGGGCGGGGGGGCGGGTCCGTGCGCAGGCCCCGCCCCCGGCCCGGAAACCAGCACTTCCGGGGCGCCAATTCTCGCGCTCCATTGGCTGCTTCGCCCTTTCCTTATCGGCCGCGCTGGTCTGTGATTGGATGAGAGGGGTGGAGGGCGGGCCTTTCCCGCTGTCCTGGGTGAGGCCGTGACGTCACGGACGGTCCCGGTCCCGGTCCCGGTCCCGGTCCGGGTCCCGGTCCTCCACGGCCGCGGGGGCACCGGGAATGGCGGGGGCACTGTTAGCGATCCGGTGCTCGGGGCGCCTTCGGGAGGCTGGCGAGAGCGGCCGAGGCCCCGTCCCCGCGTTATCGACGCCTGGCCCGGGCCGGGCGGATCGAGCGGGGACACGCCGCTGCCCCGGGGCTGGCGGTACCGGAGGCGGCGGAAGGACCGTCGCTGCGCCCCCGCGGCCCCGCTCGGTGCCGGGCTGGCGGCTCCGTTCTTCCCACCGGCATCCCGGGGGTGGTGACAGCCGAGCGCCCCCCGGGACGGCCCCGTCCCGTCCCCTGGCCCCGGTGCCGCGGGAGCTGAGCAGGGGCAGCCGGTTCCGGGGCGGTGGCGGGGGAGCAGCTCCCGCCCCGGTACCGCCCGGGCTCGGGGAGCGAGCGATCCCGTTAATCCGGAGAGCGCGTGGTGCTCGTTCCCTCGTGCGGGTCGGACAAGGTTGACTGGGCAGAGTTTAGACCAGTTTTATGCGCGCCAGGGCCCCTCTGCTCGCCCCCACCCCCGCTCAGGTGATCGCCCCGGGCAGCGGACGCACCCGGCTGTGGTCGGGGGGCCACCGGGGGAGCCTGGAGATGTCTCACCATGGGGCAGCGAGAGGCTGCGGGGCTGTCACACACCCGCGGAGGGCCGGAGGCTGCGATCCAGCCTTTGTCCATCGAGGTTTTACTTTAAATAGGGATTAAAAGCAGCCGGGGCAAAGCCCTTGAGGTGGAGGGAATTCTAGAGCCTGAGCCTGGCTGCAAGTGAGATGAGAGTAATCCCCCGACTTCCCTCCCGGGAGCGGCTCCATCTCCTCAGGGCTGCTGTGCTGTGCCCAGCTGTGCTGTCCCCACGCCACGGGGTGCCCGCGGTCCCCAGAGTGCTCTGCACTTGGCATCGGGTAAAACGCCCGTAACCTCCACAGGGACACGGTGCCTTCCCTCGGCTTGACCCCCAGCCCCCGGGAACGTGCACCCAGAGCACCAGGGCTGGGCAGGGACCTGAGTCCCCTCCTGGGCCCTGCTGGAGCTGCTGCGAGAGCACAGAGGAGCCCGACTTGTTCCAGTGCTCTGCAGCACCTTAAAACCAAGGAGGGAACGGAGAGCAGGGAAGTGGTTCCCAAAATGGCAACAGCAGATGCAATTCTATTACCTTGATTTATTGATCCCACTTAGAGCAATTACTGGCTCTCACCCCATCACCTTCCAGGGAGCAGGAGACAGTGAGGAGGAGAGACAAAGGCGACCGCATCGCCAGGGCATGGCCTGTCCCCGGGGAGGCTCCGGTTTTGTTTGTGCCGGTCTGTGCGGGGCTGGGAGGGGGGCGCCGGGGGGAGCGGCCGCAGCGGCATCTACTCCGGGCCCCCTCTCACTTCTAGACCCAGCCAACCTCGGGGCCCCTTAACTGCTTGAAAAACGCCACAGCCCCAGGGCAAGAAGAAGGGCGAGTGGCTCCACTGAGGTCAGAAAGTCCCTTTAAGGGTTTTGGGGTTTTTTCCCTGCTTGCTGCAGTTACAGACAGAAAGGCAAGAAAATGATTGTGCTTTTTACTACCTGAGCCCTCCAGACAGATATAAACAAATGGGAGCCAGTTCCGGCTTTGGAGGCAGATGAAATCAGAGCGAATGAGACCAGTGGGCTGGGAGGCACAGAAATAGGGCAGCCTGGTTGTGCAGTGAAGCCTGGCCAAACCACTCCTCCCCCCGGCCAGCCCTGGGCTCTTGCAGCGCTTTTCGGGAATGCAGAGGTGGAAAGAGCAGAAAACGCCCCCGCTGTGGATAAAGGCAGCGCCGGGCGCTGCTTGCCCGTTTCCCTCCAGCTAATGCAAAGCGCAAGTGGGCAACAGCCTGTGCTCGGCCACGGACAGCGGGTTTGGAGCAGGATGGAGGGCAGAGCGTGGGTGGCTCCGGCCCCACGGGTCGTGTTTGCGGGGCCAGCTCAGGCGTGGGGTGGAGCTGTGGGCCTGGGGGATGCTCGGGTGGGCGGGGATGCTGGGAGGGACGGGGATGCTCTGGCGGCCGCGGGTCCAGCGCGGCGGGGGGAGCGGGGGCGGGGGATGCGGGGCCGGGCGGGCGGCGGAGCGCTCACACCATGACATCAGCGCGGCGCGGCCCCGGGGGAGCGGGCGGGGGGCGGGAGCCGGCGCGGCGGCGGAGCGGAGCGGAGCGGCGGAGCGGAGCGGCGCGCGGCCCCGGGCATGCTCCCAGAGCCCAAGTATGACCGCTTCCGCGACGAGCCGCTGACCGTCCCCATGCCGTCGCCGGCCCCCGGGCCTTGCCCCGCGGCGGGCGAGGAGCCCGAGCACGGCACCACCTTCTGCGCGCTGCTGCCGCGGATGCCGCAGTGGAAGTTCCCCGGCTCCGGCGGCTTCCTCGGCCGCGGCCCTACCGGCGCCGCCCGGGACCCCCCCGCCCCGGCGGGGCCCCCCTCGGGGCTGGCCGCCGTCCTGGGCGCCTGCGATCCGCTCTGCGCCGCGCCCTGCGCGCTGCCGGCCGGCGGGCGGGCCCGGGGGGCGGCGGGGAGGGCGCGGGGGGCGGTGGCGGCCGCGGGGGCCCGGCCCGACGGGGACGAATGGAGTCGCAAGGGCAGCTTCATCCGCAAACCGGCGCAGGGCTGGCTGCACCCCGACGAGCGGGTGCTGGGGCCCGGCGTCTCCTACATCGTCCGGGTAAGTCCCGCCGGAGCCCGGCGGCGCGGGAAGGCGCGGAGACCCCGGCCCCGCGCGTGTGCGGGGCTCGGCGGGTCCGGCCGCTCCTCCTGACGGCTGCGGGCAGAGCCCCGATCGAGTCCTACCCGTGGCTGCCCCGAGGCAGCCGCCCCTGACACACGCAGGTCCCGGGATGGGGCTGGGGGCCGGGGGCCGGGGGCTTCCCGGGCCGGGCAACCTGCCTCGGGACCCTGCCACAGTGAACCCCTACGAGGCATCACAAGCCGTAGCACACAGATGAGTTTGTGGGGTCTCAGCGTGGGGTCTGGGCATGTGATGGGGCATTTTGGGGCGGGGGATGAAAGGCTGCTCTGTGAGCCCTGGAGCTGGTGTGGAAGGAGCCCTTCTCACTGACACCCAGTCTCTCTCCTCTCCACTGCCTGCCCTGGGCTGCTCTGACCATGCACCCCCCGCAGTACATGGGGTGCATTGAAGTGCTGCGCTCCATGAGGTCCCTCGACTTCAACACCCGGACACAGGTCACCAGGTACGGCCCCACAGTCCCACTCTCCCATCCCCCAGTGCCACCCAAAGCCCCCGGTGGGCCTGGGTGCTCCCCCTCCCCAGGGCCCTGTGGAGAGACAGATGTGGGTCTGGGGGAGCCCTGCCCCACAGGACCCACCCTGCATGCAGGGACACAGACGAAGGGCACTGCCATAGATCAATGGGTGGAAAGAGGAGAAGGGAGGTGGCCCCTGCCAGGATTACGTACTGCAGGCCGTGACGTGGGGCAGCACTGCCAGGAGGCTGCAGCACCTGAGGCTGTGGGGGTCAAGCCTCCAGAGCCCACAGAGCCGTGCGTGTGGGGGGAGGCAGCTGGGAAGAGCCAGGGGTCTGGAGCAGTGACCAGACCGGGGGCTGTCCACTGCAGGGAAGCCATCAACAGACTGTATGAGGCGGTGCCAGGTGTGAAGGGCATCTGGAAGAAGAAGGTAAGTTTCCACTCAACTTGTCCCTCCCTGGGGCAAGCTGAGGCTGTGGAGAGGGCACTGAGGGTGCCTGCCCAGTGTGTGGGTCTGGGGTCTCTTGGGGCACCCCTCTTTTTCTCATTCACCCCAGGAAGCCTGGTCCTGATGGGCTGCATCACCCCCACTGTCTTCTCCCCTATCAGGCTCCTAACAAAGCCCTGTTCTCCATCCTGGGCAAGAGCAACCTGCGCTTTGCTGGCATGAGCATCGCTGTCAACATCTCCGTTGATGGGCTGAACCTCATGATCCCCACCACACGCCAGGTGACAGTGTTCCTGGGCACATGGTCCTGCTGCCTCCCAGCCTGTGAGCTGGGGGCTGGTGGCCCCTGTGCTAATGCCCCCCCGGGCCATGTCGCCCACACAGATCATCGCTAACCACCACATGCAGTCCATCTCCTTCGCCTCCGGTGGGGACCTGGTGAGGCACACATACCTCAGCACTCCCCTGGCTGCAGCCCCCAGGGTGGTGGGGACAGGGGCTGCCTGTCCCATGGCTGAGCCAAGTGCAGGGCACCCTGGCCCTGGGTCAGGATGTGGGGCTGGGGCCGAAATGTCCCCTCTCCCCAGCGCCCCCAGCCCCACTCCCCATGCAGCAGCAGGACATGGGCCCTGAGCTCCCTCTGTGCCCCCAGGACACCACGGACTATGTCGCCTACGTTGCCAAGGACCCCATCAACCAGAGAGGTGACTCTGGCCCCCACACCCGGGAGCTTTGTGGAGGAGGAGGGATGCATTGGGGGGTGAAGGCTGGAGAAGGAGATCCCTTGTGGGGAGCATGAAGAGGGGCTCAGGGGGGCCCAGAGGGGCAATAGGAGTGTGGGGGAACCACTCAAGCCTGTCTGTCTGCAGCCTGCCACATCCTGGAGTGCTGTGAGGGGCTGGCACAGAGCGTCATCAGCACAGTGGGACAGGCCTTTGAGCTGCGCTTCAAGCAGTACCTGCACAGCCCCCCCAAGGTGGTGATACCCCCAGACAGGTATGGGGGACGAGGGGCCCTGCTACAGCCCCTGTTCTGGGTACATCCCCTGGCTGGAGGTGGCTCTGGGAGCCCCTGTCGCTGCTGGATGTGGGGAGGGTCTGAACCAGGCAGTGTCCCCAGCTCACCGTCCCTCCTGCAGGGCACTGGGTGCTGAGGAGTCTGCCTGGGGGGAGGACGAGGAGGTGGCCGAGCACGACTACTACAACAGCATCCCAGGGAAGGAGCCCCCACTGGGGGGGCTGATTGACTCCCGGCTCCGTCACGGCACAGTCCTGGGTCACGTCCACACTCAGCCCTCCAGCTCTGTCCCCTCCAACCAGGTGAGCCCCCAGGGCCACTGCTGGCCCCGCTGTGGGGGTCCCAGTCAGGGTCTCCCCAACCCCCTCACTGTCTCCTTTCCCAGGGCGGGTTTGCAGCCAGGCGAGACCCTAACGGCCAGCCGGGGCCACCCTGGGACCTGGAGAACCAGGGTGGGTACTGCTGGGGGGAAAGCCATAAGTCGGGGGGGTCCCCATGGCTCTACCCAGTCCTGGCCAGCAGTGATGCCCATCCTCCCAGGCCAGCCCTGCGACGGGTACCTGCAGGCGGATGGCCATTCCCTGGGGCCACGGGACTACGAGGAGCACATGTACGTGAACACGCAGAGCCTGGACGCCTGGGAGCCGGAGGCAGCGGCTCACGGAGTGACAGAGGAGAGCCCCAGAAAGGACCTCTTTGACATGAGTAAGCCATGGAGGCTGGTGCTGGAGGCTGAGCTGTACTGTCAGCTGCCCAGCCCACCTGCCACAGCCCTAGAGGTGCTGGCACTGGCCGAGTCCAGAGCAGTGCCCTGCACAGCACTGGGGGGCTGTGAGCCAGGGCCTGTCCTCACCACACTCTAGCCTTGCCTTGTGCCCCAGGGGTGACACCCTGCACCCCCTGGCTCCTGCAGGGCCTTTCGAGGATGCCCTGAAGCTCCATGAGTGCCTTGCAGGGGGTGGCACCAGCCCCCCCATCGAGGACCAGTGGCCGAGCCCCCCCACACGGAAGGCCCCCATTGCCCCCACGGAGGAGCAGCTTCGGAGGGAGCCCTGGTACCACGGGAAGATGAGCCGACGGGATGCTGAGAGGCTCCTGCAGATGGACGGGGACTTCCTGGTGCGGGACAGTCTCACCAACCCGGGGCAGTACGTCCTGACCGGCATGCACAGCGGGCAGCCCAAGCATCTTCTGCTGGTGGACCCTGAGGGAGTGGTGAGGGCAGGGCACGGGGGTGAGGGCAGGGCCCAGGGTGGGTGACTGGGACCGGGGTAGGGGCAGGGCATGGGGTGGGTGGTGTGGAACACGGACTGCAGGTGTGGTCAGGCACAGGGGTTGCAAGGGGATGCTGAGTGCAAGGCAGGTCTCCTGAGTTCAGGACCGCTGTGCCCCAACCCCAGGTAAGGACCAAGGATGTGCTGTTTGAGAGCATCAGCCACCTCATCAGCCACCACCGGCAGAACGAGCAGCCCATTGTGGCAGCGGAGAGCGAGCTGCACCTCCGCCAGGTTGTACAGAGGAAGCAGTGACGCCGGGGATACCTCCCTGATCTGCTCCCCTGGCACTGGACTCGCCCAAGCCCTGGGGCAAAGCTGCAGTCCCTCTGTGCTGCCCTCCCCCGGTTGTGCCTGGCCTCTGCAGTCTGGGGTCAGGCTCCCCATCTTCCTCCCCAGAGGGGTCTTGCAGTCCCTGGCCCTGTGAGTCCCCCCCGGCTGCTGCCTACCTCCATCAGCCACACGGAGCCCCTTGCCCAGCCAGACAAAGAGACATTTAATTCCACGTGTGCAGGCGAAACACTGTCAGGGTGGGAACTGGTGGGCAGCCTCAGCAGGAGGAACGGAGCCTTAACCCATCTTTGGCAGGGCTGCCCCTGCTTGTCCCAGCACTGGGACGAGGGCTGGTGGGAATCATTGTAGCCTCCGGCTTGGCTCTACCTGTGGGGCCAGACACAAACATCCCCTGGAAGCAGGGCTGAGCTGCTGGCACTGCCTTGGAGGTCTGGGGCTGCTGGGGAGCAGAGATATGCCATGGTCCATGAAGACCCCCTGGCTGCTTGGGGCTTTGGCAGGTTTTTATGTCACACACAGCCCCTTCCCCCCTGTACCTGGTGCTCAGTGCGAGTTCATGGTTTGGAATGCATTTGTAACCAAACCTGGAAATGAGCAAGGCACTCAGGTGGTTCGTGCCAGCCCCGGGCATGGTGCTGGGACAGGTCTTCATCACCACCAGTGCCTGCCTGGTCCCACCTTGGCTGACCTGTCCTGTCCAGTCACATCTCTCTCTACCCCCCTGGGTCACCCTGTCCCCCGTGGATCACCCACTGTCCCCCTGGCTTCGGAGTGGGCTTTGGCACCCCAGGCTGGTCCTGCACCGCATTCTCCTCCTTGCAGCTGGTGGCTCCCTGCCCTGCTGGCTCCCCTCCTGCCTCTGCCTGGGGCAGCACGTGGCTGCCCACCTCTGGGCCTCCTGCCATGGCCAGGCCAGCTCCAAGTGGCACAGAGCCAAGCTGTCACCCACTGGTTAATGTGGCAGCCAGTGGAGCAAGAGTCTTGGGTGGGCCTCACTGCAGGTCCTGTGCTCCAGGTGGGCAGCAGCCACCTGGTGGGTCCAGCACCACTCCCAGCAGCTGGTGGCCTGTCCTGGCTCTGCCCTGTGTGCCTGGTGCTGCCACAGGCACCCACCTTGGGGAGCAGGCTCACCCCAGCACCCTCAGCCCCTTGCTGAGGGAACAGCCCTCACCAGACAAGGCAGCCATGCTGGCCAGTTTTGGCTGAGCCAATGAATAAAATAAGCCCCTAAATAAAGCCCAGTAATGAATGCGTAATTTTCCATTGATAGTTGGATTCTGCGGGGACGTGGCGCTTCTATCTCAGCTACTATTTTTTGTCATATGGTGATGCATCTGCAAAGATAATTGCACTGTTCCCTCAATAGAAGGGCAGGAAAAGGCAGTGAGGGTCCCAGCTCTCTTCTTTTGCTGCTGGAGAACAAGCCCATGTGGTTCACTGGCTGCTGCTGGCACTGCCTGGCCCAGCAGACCCGGGGGTGCTGCCCTGAAGGAATGAAGGGCTAGGAGGGGGTTTGTTTTAGGGGTTTAACCACTTTGGTTGAGGGTGGGGTGTGGTGCTCGTGGGCGCAGGTGGCTCTGTGACCCCCACAGCTGGGTTGTAGGGCTGCTGCTTCTTCAGCCTGTGATGATGGGGAGGCTGAGCTATTTTGGGAAGGTTTGGAAGCCACAGAGGAGCGACTGAAGAGGGATGTGGCCTCCTTGTTCTCCCAGGACCTTGGGGATCTCAACGACCAATGGTCTCTCCACCTGTCTCAAATGTGCCAGCAACAAATACTCCTTGGTTTGGTTTTCCAGAGCGTCCTGGCACAAGCCCCTTCCCATAGAAGGACTCTCTCCTTCCCGGCTTCCAGCAGGTGGTAGCACACTGCCGGCTCCACCGGCTCCGTCCCCAGCCCTGCCAGTCCGCAGTCAGGCAGCTCCCAGCACTCTGCTCCCCTCCGTGCCCCACAGGCACTGGCCTCAGAGCTCGCCCAGCTCCAGCGCTCTTTGTTATCTCAAGGGAACTCAACCATTTCTGCACCTTGTTTACCCACCGGTTTGCAGGGTGGAGGAAAAGCAAACATCGGCCTTTTGTTCACCAGCCGCCCCTTCCGTGAGCCTCATCCTCCTCCTGCGGACTCCATCTGCCCTCCCCCCCACAACAGGACCCGGCTCAGCACCCTGCAGTGCAGAGCCCAGGGTCCAGCCAGAATACCACGGTCCCCCTTTCCTGCTGCTGTCCCCGAAACATCCCAGCCCTCGATCTGGCTGGGCACGGCTGGATGCTTCTTTTTACCGTCTCCAAGTGGGAATGCAGAGGGAGCCGAGACCTCCCTCAGCAGCCCCTGCGGAAGGCGCTCATCGCTCCAGGCTCTCCTTCCTGGCCATCACTGCCAGCCCTGCACCGCTGTGGAATGATGGTGCTTCCCGGCGGCCTGACGGTATCCACAGGGGAGCAGCCAGAAAGAAACAGCTGCTGGCCCCTTCCGTGCCACTGTCCTGCTCGGTGCATCCCTGTCCCCAAGGCTGTAAATCCCCGCGGGATTGGGGCTGATCACCTGGTTGAGTCTCCCATCCCCGCTTCAGCACCGGGGATGCGGTGATGCTCCGTGGATCCTCCTGACGTCTTGCCCCAGTGTCCCCAGCTACAACTGCATTCCTCCAGGGCCAGTGAGCTGTGTGACACAGGGGCCTGTGACATGTGGCGCTGCCCCCCAGCTCCTCCAGCGCGATATTAAGCCACTCAATACTCTCGGGAACCTCTCAGCCCCGAGCCGCTGCTGGTTTCGTTCAGTGCTTTGAGCCCAAGAGCTCGGAGCGGGAAACGACTGCTCCCAGAGGAGAACGACGGCCTCGGCCCCGGTCCCGGGCGCGCTTCGGACCGGGGGCGCCGCGGGGGAGCATGGAGCGACGCCGTCGGGATTCCGCTCCCGGCCCCATCCCAACCCCGACACTCCCGTGGGCGGACGGCCAGCTGTCCGGGGGTCGGGGGACATCAGCATCCCGGGGCTCGGTCCCGATCCTGGTCTCGGTCCAGCCAGGAGCGGCGCGCGAAAATGTGAGGGCGCCGCACTCGGAGGATTACGGCGGCGGGCGGACGGGAGCGGAGCCGCCGCCGCCGCCGCTCTATAAAAGCGCGTCCGCGCCCGCCCCGCCCGGGCTGCGGTGGCGGCGGCGGCTCCGCTCCAGGTGCGGCGGTTCCCGGCAACGTCCCGCTCGCGACGGCGCCGGTCGGTCGGTCAGTCGGTCGGTCGGTCCGTCGGTCCGTCCAGGCGTCGGGTCGCTTCGCGTCTGTCCCGTCCCATCGCATCGCTCGGCGCCGCCGGGTCCCCGTTCCCCGGGTCTCCGACCCCCGCTCTGCGCGGTCGGTTTCTTCCCACTCCTTCCCGGGTTGGCGGGTTTCCGTGTTCCTCGACGCGGCCAGTTACTTCCCGTCCTCGTCCCGTCCCCCCGGGCTGCCGGGTCCGGTTCTCTCGCTGCCGCTGCTCGCTGCCGGGGCTGCCGGCTCCATCCTGCCCCTGCCGGTGCCCGGCCCCCGGTGACAGCGTTGCCCCTCGGGTCTCTTGCAGCCCCACACCTGGCAGCAAGATGTGGCTTCTGGAGCGGCTGCGGGGGGTGGCGGAGAACGGCGGATCTCGGGGAGCGGGGCCGGAAGAATCCCCGCGGGGGTCCCGCTACAGCAACGTCCTCACCCCCGACAAGATCCCCGACTTCTTCATCCCGCCCAAGCTGAGCGCGGCGCCCGCGGAGGCCGAGGGCTCCGAGCTCCCCGCAGCGGCTGCCCTGGGCTCCTCAGTCTCAGAGCAGGACCTGGCCGGGCGCAAGCCCCCGCGCAGTCCCCGCCCGTCCAGCCGGTCCCGGTCCCGGGCGGCCGGCCGGCACATCATCCAGATCGAGACCGCCGAGGACTGGACGGCCGAGGGGAGCTGCGGCACCAACGTAGACCCGCAGGCACAGACGGCCATGTCGCTGCCCTATGTGCCCAAGGCACAGACCTCCTATGGCTTTGCCACGCTGATGGAGAGCCCCCACACGCGGCGCAAAGAGTCGCTCTTCCACAGCGAGCACAGCAGCCTCTGCCCCTCGCCCGTCACCTCTCCCAGCGCCCAGCGCAGAGCCAAGCTCAACGGCGAGAGCAGCCCCCGGGGACCTGCCGACCTGGGCGCAGCCCTCATGCACCCCGGCCGCTACTTCAGCGGCGGTGAGAGCGACACGTGCTCCTCAGCCGAATCCTCGCCCTTTGGCTCCCCACTGCTCTCCCGCTCCGTCTCCCTGCTGAAGCTTTTCAGCCAGGAGAGCCAGTCCAAGGTCATCAAGCTGAAGCAGTCGGTGGCCCGCAACAGCTCACTGAGTACCGACGACAGCTCAGCCGACACCAGCCCCAGCGCTCAGCGCCGTGCCAGGAGCACCCCGGCCGGAGCACAGCCGCCCACAGCCCTGCTGCCCCTGGACCTGCCGCCGGGCCGGGACCGGGAGCACAGCCTGCGGCTGAGCCGGGGGGGGAGCCTGCGCCTGGCTGCCGAGTATGACCCCTCCAACGCCCGGCTCCGCGTGCGCCTCGTCTCTGCCGAGGACCTCTATGATGCCCTCGTCGACCTGCGCAGCATCAACTGCTGCGTCTCGCTGTGCCTCAACCCTGGGAAGCTGCAGAAGCAGCGCAGCACCATTGTCAAGAACAGCCGCAACCCCATCTTCAACGAGGACTTCTTCTTCGATGGGCTGGGCCCCGGCCATGCCAGGAAGATGTCCCTGAAGCTCAAGGTGGTCAACAAGGGCAGCAGCCTTAAGCGGGACACGCTGCTGGGGGAGAAGGAGTTGCCTCTCACCGCCCTCCTGTCCTGCTTGTAGGTGCCTGCTGGCAGCCCTGGAGGGAGCCCACCCACCTGTGGGGCTGGGGTGAGGGGGGTAGGCTGGCTCTGTCCCCCAGTCCTGCTGGAGGAGGGTTTGGAAGGGCCCCCTGAGGAGGGACAGGGCTGTGGCAGAGCATGGGGATCCCCAGAAACAATGCTGCTGTGGGGCTCTGCCAGCACCAGCCCTCCTGTGACAGGGCAGGAAGGGCTGGCAGCCACAGCCTCTGCCCCAGCTCCCCCCCAGCTCCTGCCTGGGGCTGCATCTCCTGGAGCCCAGCAGGAAGTGGGGAGCCTCCAGTCCAGTCCCCACCAGGAATGATGGAAACACCTGGTGGCCTCTTCTCTCCCTGTGCCTGTGGTCTCCAGCTGGCTGCCACTTAAGGTGGAGGTGGGTAGATCTCTGTAGCACACTTATTGCCACCTCCCAAAGCCCCAGCTCCTGGAGTCAGGTGACAGCATTGATCTCAGCTTTATTTTAAAAGACAAGTTTCTAGTCTTGGAATCCACAAAGAAAATACTGCAGAGGTGAGCTGAGAGTGGGCCCAGGGCAGTCACCCTGGGGGAGGAGTCAGGTTTGTGGCTTTTGAGCCTTTCCTGGACTCCTCCCAGCCCTGCAGGGCTGCAGAGATGCACAAGTCAGCTTGGTCTGACACCTGCAGCCTCCTGGGCCACCCTTCGTGCCCACCCCAGCACTGTCCACCACTGCTGACCCCTGTGGAAAACTGCTCATGGAGCTTCAGGGGCTTTGGGTTTGCACAAATCCAGGAGGCTGCCTATGCCTGTCCTCTGCCCGCAGGAGGGAGATGCCAGGGGCTGGCATCCCTCTCCCTGCACACAAAGGTGGTCCCAGTCAGTGTCCCAGAAGATGTGCTTGCTGACAAAGGCCGAGGTGACAGGAGTAGCCCTCCCTGAGTGCCGGGACCATCCCAGATGAGGCTGGGCAGGGGGGCAGGCTGAGGCTCCACAACCCTCTGCCCTCCCTTGCCCTGTGGGCTTAGAGTTTTGCGAGTGGCTGCACCCACTGGGCAGGAGGGATGTGCCCTGTGAGGCCACCAGGCTCCTGTGCCCAGAGCGATCTGGCTCCCAAAGGGACTGGTCTGGCTCTCAGTTTCTCTTTGGGAGGTAACAAGGTACTCCCAACCCTTCCCATCCTACCCTGCCATCCTGGCTAACTGGCCTGAGACAGTGGGAGCGGGGAAGATGCCAGCTGGGGCATTTTTGTGGGTAGATAAAATCCGCCGCGTTGTTGTTTGGTGTGGTGTCACCCATCGTGTCGGGCTCTGCATGTTTCTGTGCAGGGAGCAGGATTCGCAGCGCTCCCATCCCCTATTGCAACATGTGTGGACACACATGCACACACGTGTCCCTCTGTGTTAACCTCTGTGTTGGCAGTAGATGTTCCTTCCTTGTCCTTTGCAGCAGATGGCGGATCTCAGTGTTGGCTATTTATATCTGAGGCTGATCTTTTGCAGTGTTTCACTTTTGTCTGTAAATACGTTTCAGGTATGCGAGGCATGGTTCCGATCGCACCGTGTTTGCATGTCGGGGGAATCTGGGATTTTGGGTGATCGTGGCTGTTTGTTGAGCTTGTGGCTGAAAACAAACCATGCAGGACATAAGGAGCAGACGTGTCCCTCCTTCACAGGGAGTTTCCCACCTGAGCCTTCCCAACACTCCCCAAGATGATCCTCGGCCCCCAGGTACCCAGGCTCATCCTGGGGACAGATGAGGACTCTGCGGAAGGTGGGACAGGGAGATAGACCACAACCCTGGGTGCAGGGTGAACATCCTGCCCCTGAGCAGATCTGGGGCAGGAAGGGGACCCTGCCCAGCTGGCTGCTGCCTGACAGACCCCTACACACCCCACCAGTAGCTTGTGCTCCCTGGGGTGCTGTGCCTGTGAGGGGCTGGGGGGACCCGGATGCTGCTGGTGGGGGTGGACCCAGCAGGCTGCAAGGGGAGGGGGAACAAGAGCTGGGCAAAAATTCTGGTGCTCTGAGAGGTTTGAGGGGTGACACATCCCCCACAGAAGAGTTGTGTGCCTTTGGGTTTGGGAAAGGGGGATGCTGAGAGCAGAGCCCTGGGATGCTCCTTGGGTTGGGGCTGGCCCTGGAGGGACATTCAAGGACCTGGGGACTGTTGTCCTGCCCCATCTCATCCCAAGGCTGTCTCTCCGAAGTCAGGTGTGTGGCCATGCAATGAGCCCTGGGATGTGGTGCTGTGAGCCCTGCTCTGTGCTAGGCTGGCAGTGTGGGAGCCAGGGCTGTTGCCTGGCTGGGTCTCTCCTCTGCTGGAGCTATTTTCTATTGTTCCTGCTTTGATATTTTTGTGTCTGGATTTAATGATGCATTTTTGGAGTGAAAAATATATTAATACCTGAATGGAATGTTTCTTTACAGATGACTTCCTCTTTTCAGTGCAATAAAGTAATTTCTAAAACAGATACAGGTGTGGCCCTGGCTTCTGCTTTTCCCAAGGTATTCCCCATCGTCACCCCTGCTGGCTCCCCGTGCGGTGGAGGAGGGGAGCAGACCTGGGACCTCAGCAATGTCCAGACACGGGGCAGCACCGCTCTTCTGGGTGCTGCTTCCCTTTCCAAACAGCTTTGCAGGGCACAAGGTGCTTTTGAAGCTCTTCTCTGGTGCTGCTGACCAGCCATGGAGTGAGGTGTGAGTGAATCTCCTGGAGAGAAGTAGGCACATGTAGAAAGGTGCTGTTCCTGCTTGGGGGGCAGACTCAGGGCTGTCCTCAGCCAGGGCAGTCCCCTCAGGGCTCTGGTGAGGGAGGGCCCACGAGCCCACACTCTGTGGGTATCTTTACTCTTCCTCACCTGCTTTCCCAGTCTGATCCCTGCAACCCTTCTTGGCACTGCTGCTGATGAAGAAGATGACGATGGTTTTGTGCTCCCTGTCAGCAGTGTGGGCTGGAGCTCTGCCCTCGTGGGGGGCTTTGAGCTCCAGGAGACCCTCAGAGGGCTCTTTGGCACACAGCTGAGCTCAGAGCCCGTGGCAGTGCAGCAGCAGCTCTTGCTGCTCTCTGAGTTTCCCAGCCCTTTTCCCCTCAAACCCAGCAACTCTTGCCTGGCAGCGTTTGGGCATGAAACACAACCTGCAGGACAGGTCAGCCGTGAGCGACAGGTGTCACATGAGCCACTCCCAGGGTACCCCCAGCCCAGCTGTCAGCATTCAGGTTACTCTCTTTTCTCCCCATCTGTCACTTCCAATTCTGCTTTTAGCCAGATGCTACTGCAGAAAACAGGAATGTTTGTCTACTACCTAAATGCCACTTTTCTAATTTCCACCATTCTGATAATTTGACATTTTTGGTAGCTATAGAGGCTGGGTGGGAACAGATCTACTCTCTCTCCTCTGGCCCCCACAGAGGTGGAGAAAGAAGCTTGGCAGGTGTCAATAATTTAAGTAGTGCTTTTTCTAGAGGTGCAAAGCTGCAGCAGTTAGTAACGAAATGAGGCTGATTGAGTTAGTCTGAACAAGAGTGGATGGGGTCAGCCCAAGCACACAAAAATCCCTGGAAAATATTCAACATTCAAAGTGCTGGAAGCAGCCAGAGGGGTGGAGAGGGGTGTCTTGTGGGGGAAGATTTAACTCTGAATTTATAATTGAGTCACTGTGGGAAGAAAATGTGTTTGCTTTACTGGACTTGGGAGGGTTGGGTCATGCTGAGAGGAGCCTCTGAGCTGTAAGCTGGTGGTGGGGGGAGCAGGGATATGTCCATATGTCCCCACTCCACAACGGAGCCCCTTGGGTCAGGGGATGCCCAGGTAAAGCACAGCCATTGGAGGCTGCCAGGTGAGAGCCTGAGCCCAAGAGCAGCTCTGTCTGTCGCTGCCGACACCAAGGGATGTCTGAGCCCCGGGATTCCTCTGGCCAGAGGTCCTCAGGCTGCTGCAGCTGCAGTGCACATTTGGGTGGCCAAATCCGTGCAGCAAACTGAGGCAGAGCAGGGGAGATGGGGAGATGGCCGGATGCAGAGGAGCCGGTGGCAGCCACTGCCCCCTTTGCCTTTATCTCTGGAGTGAGGCTCACCTGGAGAGGCACACACAGGCTTTGGCTATTTTTAGTCCTGTGTTCCCACAGCGCAGAGGAGTCAACTTCTGAGAAAATTGCCTGGAGCTCATTTAGCCATGGCGTGATGGCTGGAGAGGGAGGGAGAGGGCAAATTAGAGGCTCAATCTCATCTGGGGCGTGAGGCAGGGCCAAGGCTCCCCGGGAGGGTTCTACAGTAAGGAGGCCAGCAAGGCTGACCCTGCTGGGGGAAACCCTGTCCCTGCTTTGTCCCCCAGCCAGGCAGGGGGTCCTGGGGCCAAGTGCTGCCTTTGACCGATGCTCGGGGGTCTTTGGCAGTGGCTGGAGCAGCTTTTGGCTGAGCAGGGCTGCAACAGCTGCTTCTCTCCGGATTTTTGGGTGTGTTGAGGTGGGGGGGAGCCTCGCGCGCTCCTCCGGCCAGCCCCAGGCGAGCCATTTCCCTCCCCCCACCCACGACCCGGCTGCCGATTTACTGTTTCAGTCAGAAAAGCATCTTCCCGTTGCCTGGCAACGTTCGGCCGGCGGCGGGAGGGGGCCCACGCGGGGCTCCACGGGGGAAGGGGCGGTGATGCGGGTCCTGCGCCGGAGCGAGCCGGGAGCCCGCGGCGACTCCGCCGCCTGGTTCTGGGCACCCGGACCGGGCCGGCGGGACGCGCTGGTGCGGGACCGGCTGTGCAGAGGCGCGGGGCGGGCCAGGGAAGCGGCGGGCGCGCCCCGGGCAGTGCCGGCTGCAGGAAGCATCGGCCTCCCCCGGCACCGCACTTCAGCTTTATTGCGAGCATTTGTCTTCCATGGCAGCGTGTCTGCTTTAAAGCGGAGAGGAGAGACTCCCACTGTTACTGGGAGGAAAACAGAACTTAATTGAATCCCACAATCTCTTACAGTCACATCAGGCGAGAGAGAGTCACATCAATGGAGAGCAAATCCCCTGTGCTCTCCCTGGGCCCCTGTACCCTGGCACCCTGCAGTCCGTGCTCTTCCAGGGGACGTGGAAACCCCCGGGCTGGGTTCCCAGGGGTCTGCCAGGAGCAGAGATGACCTGCGGCTCCTTGTCAGCCTGAATGCACTTGGTGCTTTGCTGAAAGCCTGTGCTGTGGTAGCAGCCACCAGGATGTACCCAGGGCAGGCACTGTCAGCCCCAGGGCACACCCTCCCTCTGTTCTGCTTTTCTGTTTGCACTTTGAGGCTAGCAATCCAACCAGGACCTGCCCAGATCTTGCCTCCATAGCCAGGAAAAAGCAGCAAGGGGACAGGAAGCGTCACCTCGGACACACCCTCCCCATTAATTCAAGCCCCTGGAGCCAGCCCTGGCTCAGGCCTGCGGCCAGGGTGGGCATACAGAGCATGTGGAACTGTGCCAGGGGAGTTCAATGAGCGTGTGGTTGCAAGGATGGATGAGGGCAAGGGCAAAGGCTGTTTTGCAGGGTGAAGGATCTCTTCTGCCTTGCCTCTCCTCTCCCTTTACAGTGACCTGCTCCTCACTAGCTACCTGCTGCAGTTTGAAATGCTGCCTTTAAAATGTTTGCAAAATTCCCAAAGCGTCAAGCAGGCCCAGGTGGGAGGGGAAAAAAACGGCATAAACAAGCAGACAGGAGGATTTGTTAAGCGCCAGCAGCTGCTGGCAAACAATTTAATATCAGTGCAGCCGGACACTGATCAATACAGCATTTGGGGCCATGGACTGGCACCTGTGCAGGGGGCCTCTGGCTGAGCCCAGGGTGGCTGTGCTGCACAGGGGTCCTGCTGCAGTGGAGGGCACCCAGCTGGACCTGGCATGGAGCAGGGCTGGGAGATGCTCTGGGGGCAGAACTCCTCTTCTCCCCTTGCTTCCCACCCAGACTCCAAAGCCCCAGGTGAGAGGACGTGTCTCCATCTCCATCCCCACAGCTCTTTGGGTCTGCCCTAACATCCTGCCTGCATCAGGGCTATTCGACTTGGTGGGCTGTGGTGTGAGCAGGGCTCCAGCCCAGCGTGGGACCACATCTGCCATTGTGGCCAGCCTGCCTGCGGAGGCACGGACGGACACGGCATGGGAGCTGGGCTGGCATTGCCATGGCAATGGAGATAACAGCAGCTGCCAGGCAGAGATCAGGGAGGGCAGGGAGCTCCAGCAACGCTGCAGCCACACTCACCTGTGCCAGGGCAGCACCAGGATCCCAGTCCAGGTCCCATCCTGTGACATCCCCTGTCCGAGCCCTGTAATGGCCCAGACAGCAGTGAGCGTGTGTTCACTGTGGTGAAGCCCTCAGCACCCTTCACACCCTTGACAAAGCCAGAGGCTGCACTGAGAAAAGCATAAAAATATAGATTCAAACCCTCCAATCTCTCACTGCCAGGCTATAATTAATTCCCATTTGCAGCTCCGTCCAATTTCCCTCACACAGCTCCCAACTCAGTCCAATTGCCGTATGAGGTTTCTGTAATCGCTAATCTTATCGAGTGCACCGGTGTGAGGTGAGAACACTGCAATTAGCCGGGGCAGGAGCTGCAGGTCAGCTGCTCAGCCAGTGTTTTGGGGAGGACACATGCGAACTCCAGCACTTTCCTGGGCCATCCCTTGCCCAGTCCAGGCAGGGTGGGATGGTCAAGGGGACTGAGGCCATGGCTGGTGCCCAAGCCACTGAGCACCAGCAGCTGTTGGGAGCTTCACCAGCAGTACAGTCCTGCTGCCAGCCTCTGCTGGAGGGGAAGCTCACCTCTCCCGGTCCCCAATCACCCTGGTGCTGCCAGAGGAGTCAAGGAACCTGAAGAGGATGCTGGTGAAGAGTCCTTAAACAGCCCCAAACCCTCCCAGCAGGCTCAGGAAAATGGGGTATAAACTCACCAGAGATCCTGCTCTGAGCTGCCGCTTGGGAGTTGATGCACTTTTTGGCGGACAATCTGTTCTCTCCCACCCTCTGGCTGCCTGCCCACTTCATCTCCTGGCAGAGGCGTCAGGTGAGGGGAGCAGGTCTGGTGCCCGGGCCAATTCAGTGAAAGCCCCCAGGTGCCACAGGGCCAGGCTGGGCTCAGCGGGCAGCACTCGAGGGCACTGCTCCTGGGTAGCAATGGGGTCACTGCCTGTGCAGGCAGACCCCGGGCCAGCCATGGCTGTGGAGCAGTTCACTCTCCCAGATCCTCTTCCAGATCAGGCCAGTGATCTTCAGCTGGGACAGATGGGGCTCACGGGGCTCTGCTCGTCTGTGAGTAGCCAAATATGTTGTGGTTTTGCCCAGTGTGGGGAGGTTGGGAGTGCCTCAGCCTCGGTCACCGCTCGTGTCAGTCGTCGCTGGGGCGCAGGCAGGTGGCTCATACAGCCCTGAGCTGCACTTGCCAGCACCAAGAGAGTGTTGCAGCGCTGGGCCCTGCACAGGCAGGTGCCCTGCTGATGGCACACGGCGGGGGTGGTGAGGTCCCCACTCGCTGCAGCTGTAGCATCCGTGGGGTGGTGTTGCACAGGTGCCTACCAAAATCTCTCACTTCACCACCCCCAGCCGTCTGTCGCCGCTGACACTCACCGACAGGAATAAACTCCAACACCTACCATATGCTTTGCTACTTCTGCTGCCTGCGCTCACTTGTTACTATCTATTTCCAAGGCTGGGGCTGCCTCTGCGTGGGGTGGCTGTCCGGCCAGTCCCAGCAGTGGGAAGATGGGCTGGGGGGGCAGTTTCTGGCACCCCTGAGGCAGATGAGCACAGTGGCTGGCTGCAGCTGCTGTGCCAGTAGCTTGGGTGCTGGTGGGGCTGGCGGATCCTGTCTGCCAAGGTGTTCAGCCCACTGGTGGTGTGATCCTCCCAGGGCAGCACCCAGCTCTGCCATGCTGTGCCTGGGCACTGTGCTGTCACACCTCACTGGGCACCAACGATGCCCCTGCCCAGGTGGTGCCCCGAGCCCGTGTCCCCTGGCCTTGGCTGGTGTCTGCCTGCACCAGAGCTGGATGTGGCCCCCAGCACCACACTTGTCTGGCCGGGAGCAGAACACCAATGGCCAAACTGTGTCCCAAGTTCTTCTCTGACACAGGGACATGACCGAGCATGGTGGCTCCAGGTTCTAGGGGTCAGAGTCACGTCCTCAGGACTGTCCCAAAGGAAAACTGTGGGAAAGGGTGCAGTGAGCAGGTGTGTTAGCATGTCCCCCTGACCGTGGGGGCTGGAGGGTCCTGTGCAGGGACAGGTACAGCCCTTCCAAGGCAGGAGGGAGATTTAATCTCAGTGTAGAGGCACTGTGAGCAGAGCTGGTCTCTTCCACCTCTCGGAGCTCCTTTGTATGTTTAATGATCCTCACAGCCTGGAAAATTCATCTTCTTTCAAGAGTGGATGCATCTCAGCCCATCCTCCAGGTGCCGGATCTGGTGATGCCATGAACAACAGGGAGACCTTTATGGCAGAGCTCGGCCGGGCTCAGCCTGTGCCTGTCCTGCTTGCACTGTCACTGCTCTTGGGGGCAGAGGACAAGGCCATGCGGGCGCATGAGCAGAGCCCAGCGCCGGCTGCCTGTTTCCTCGGGGCATCCCACGTCCTGCGTTTTAATTGCACCATGCAGCTTTGATTCCTGGCTTTAATTGCAGCCTGATGAGGCTGGGGCAGCAGGAGAGGAAAACATCAAGCTTAAGGGAAACAAAACAGGAGAGAAAAGAACATTTACTGGTGACTAATAGGTCCGTGGCTCGGCGTGTGTGTTTGCCTGCCACAGTGCGGGACGTTGCCAGCGCGACGAGGAGAGGGGATTTCTTCCACGCACTTGGCAAGCCGAGCGCTCAGTGCAGCACAAGGAGAGAAGATTTTTCCTGGGCCCGTGCCGTTTCTGTGTTATTTTTATTGCCCATTGCAAAAAAGCTGTACCCCCGCCCCCAAACCCCTCCCCGGGTAAACAGAGAGGATCTTGCACAGACAGAGTCACAGCTAAATAATCCAATGGTGATATCCTGCTCCTCTCCCTCAACCTCTGGCGTGGCCCCACGGGCATTTGTGCGGCTCCAGTGTGGCTGCCTGGGCTGTTCCTCCCCACGTCAGCAAGAGCTGGGATCTCGTTAGTGAGCTCTTGGACTTTGAGCATCTTGGAAAACAGCACTTGCTAATAAGAGAAAAAGAATTACAGCAAATAAGCCCAGCCACAGGAACATGGCCTTTTCATCCAGTGTTTTTTATTCCCCCGTGCTCTCCCCCTTCTCTTCTTTGCCAGTGGATTGAAGCTACTGTAATAAAATTATTAAATATAAAAAAATACTGTAGCCCCCACCTCGATGTGGCAACCATGGAAACTGGATCAAGGGGACACCTGTACATTTCCATTCCGGGCTCCTGCTTGTTGAATATACAGAGGAGCACTAATTAAAACCCCGGCACAAGTGGCGGGCAGAGGGAAGGAGCTGGCCCTGGGAGAAAAGCTGTGTGGCTGAGAGTCACACCAGTGCTGGTGGTACAGCGACAGGCCCTGCCAGGTCTCCAGTGAGCCTCAAACAGCACTTGATGCTTCCAGCTCCCTGCAGCTCCCGGATGTGAAACGAGTGCTCACCGGACCCCAGGCTCAGCACTAATGAGGTGACGCTGGCCCTGATGCAGCCCTGAGTACCGAGGGGCCCTGGGGACCCCAGCCCCAAGGGTGATGCACAACAGGGCAGGGCAGAACTGGACATCGGTGATTTTATACTTTTAAAACATTTCAGCAGGAGGAAGCTCTCAGATCTAGCACATGAGCACCAAGGAGCAGAAGGCTGTGTTTAACCTGCAGGTTTATTTTTACTAACAGCGAATGGCAGCGCCTGGAACATTCCCCTCTTTGGAGTTAATTTTTGCTGAAGCTTAGTTTTAGTCATTGTTGTCTAAACCTGACTCCTCCACATTTACCCCATGGAAAAGCTCCTGGAGCTCAGCCCCCAGGATTTCAGTGGCCACAAGGCTGGTGCTCAGTGCCCATTCTTGGCAGCCCACAGGAGGTCAGGGCAGACCCCAGCTTCTGCTGACAGAGACCACTGCCTGCAGGGCAAGTGGCCCCACACCTGCACAAGGGACACGGCCCTGATAGCTGCTGCTGGGGCACTTCTGAGTGCTGGTGGACAGAGAAAGCTTTTCCTTTCATCAGAGCGGGTGTCGGGACGTCATCTTCCTGCCAGAGGTGAACAGAGCACTGAAACCTTCTGATTGCTGATGAACGGTCTCAAATCACTCCCCCAAGTGTCATTCCCAGCTGGAGCCAAAAGTGGAGCTGGCTCCTGCTGTGTGGCCAGCAGTCACAGGGGCTCACACTGCACAACAGCTGGGGCTGGAGCGAGGTCCCTCTGGTCACTCTGCTGGGTTATTTTCCCTGGCGCCTGCTCATTTTCCCTCGTCGAGGTGTGGAGGATGACAGGGTGTGCTGAGCAGGCGATGATCCCCCTCCTTGGCCCCTCTCCACCCATCAGGCCAACCTAGTCTGGCACTGCCACGTGCAGAGGGTCTGTGCTCTCCCCAGTTCCACAGCCGGGCTCTTGCTCCGCAGACACAGCCAAAGGCACCGCGCCAGCTGGACCAGCAGCTCCCACCAAACCATCCTCCCCTGGGGCTCTGGAGTAGGGGCTTGGCTTGGGCAGAGAGTGCAGGCACATGGCTCAACTTTGGAGAGAAGAAAATTCCTTGTTTCCATGGGAACCAGAGGACGAAAGTTTCTAGGGCTGTGATTGGGATTCTGCCAGCTAGATGAGGCAGCTGGACCCCAAGCCGGCCATCTCCCCAACCTGCTCCTGGGGGAAGGCTGGTGCCCAGCCTCCAGCCCCGCTGCCTGCACCCCCATAGGTGCCCCCCGCAGCGAGGGGGTTGCCAGGACTCCTCATCTCCCCTTCAGAGCTGTGTCAGATGCGATCTGACATTTAGCTCTCAGCTCAGAGTGGAGATGCAGCGATAACTCTAATCTGCTTTTCTTCTCCTCACATTCTCCCTGGAAGCAAAAGCTGCTGCTGGGAGAGCAGGGGAGCTCTGGCAGCCCAGCAAGGAGAGTGCTGCAGTGCTATGCTTGGGTCCCGAGGGTCAGGAGGTGTCCCAGCAGCACCATGTCCTCCTCGCCGTGCCCTCCCATCAGGCAGCAGCAGCTGACAGGGCCCAAATGCCAGGGGCTGCAGCTCCTTGGAGATGTCCTAAAGGCTGTAAGGACAGAGGCACAGCAGCACGGCAGCACCCTGGGCATAACCAACAGCCCACAAGTCCAGATGGCCATGGCTCCTGCCACCCTGGCCACTGACTCCAACGCCACCCACCACTGCACCCCCTCCCTCAGCTGCAGCCCCGGGCTGTCAGAGCCACCCTGCCCTCCAGACAGGAGTGCCCCGTGCAGCTCTGTCTCCCTTTCCTGGTGTCTCAGCTCCAATTAGTGAGGCCCCTATTAATTTTTTCCGCTTAGCAGCTCCCGTCAGTGTCAAGCCGTCAGAGTGTGCAGCGGGAGAGAGACGAGGTGTTGGGATCCGCCCTGTAACGAGCCCCAGGCACACAGGGGGCTGATCGTGGCCCCACAGCTGCCCCGGGGTGGGAAGAAGCCACGAAGAGCTAAACCATCCTGGCATCCCCCCCTGTGCTGTTGGGTCCCGTGGATGCCCAAGCCACAGACCAGGCTTGGCAGAGACTCGAGGCATCTTTGCAGAGGCCGATCCCCAGAGCCTGAAGCAAGGGTCAGCCCTCGCTGCTCGGCCTCTGCCCGGACAGCACCACCCTTCTCCTGCTGCTGGTCTCGTGGGGTGAGGCCAGAACACCCGAGACCCTGGAGATCCCCCTCACTGTTCCTTGAAGATTGTCTGGAGCAGGGGGTTAATGATGTATCCAGATGGAAGTGACCTTTCCACCTTTCAGCTTCACCTGTGGCTCCCTTTTCCCTGCCATTATCTGCATGGATGCCTGTGGATTTCATTTCCATATTCATGGTGTTTTAATGACCCTGTAATATCTTTACGTTCTGCAATTAAATGTGGAATCTTTTTTTTTTCCTTCTGCAGATTGGTAATTGCATCGGATCATTTGTGGCATTTGAGCAGAGGAAGGGAAGGCTGTGCAGGGGGGAGACAGGGTTAATTAAACTTCAGAGCTCAGCAGGCTCCACCGCCAAATATCCTCCTTCCAGTGGGACAAGTGAAGGTGGGAAGGAAACAGCTCTGGGCTGCTTTACAGTCAAGATGACTGGGGCAGCTCCTGTGGGTGTTGGAGTGGCTTTAAGTCGTGCAAGCATACACAGACAAACATGTGCACGCCCATGGCTCCAAATCCGCACCTCGATCCCTGCCGAGGGCTGCAAACCAGGACTGAACTGCTCTGGGGTCAACCCGTGCAGCTGGGGCAGCCAGGCTGCCATCAGGGCTCCTGGAGAGGCCATTAGAGCTCCTATCGCTCCATCTCCATCCCTGGGGCTAATGGACATCATCTCTGCCACTGCACCACCCCCTCCCTGGGACAGTAATTGGGTTTCAGCCCTGCAAGATGGATGGCATGGGCTGAAAGTGGAGCAGGGAGGAAGAGGAGGGGGCAGAGGCAGCTCTGAGTAGGACAGAACTCCCTTGCCCTCCACCCACCTCCTGCCCCTCTGCTTGGCCTCCAGCCTCAACCCCTGCCCGAGGCATCTGGCATGGCTCTGCAGGGTGGCTGGGGACAGGCTGGTCCGACTGGCTGGCTGTGGGCACCCCAGAGGAGCAGAGCTGCGATGGTGTCCAGGGGTCTTAGCTCCTCCCTGACGGGGGATGGTGATCACAGGCAGCCCCAACACGCTCCCTGCCTCCCTCACAGCCTCCCACTCCTTCTCCCTTGGTCTTTTGAAGCTGCAGCTGTGAACAAGATGTTTGCAAGTGTGAGGCATAGGAGTGGCGTATTTGGCGCCTTTGAATAAAGATGGGGCTGAAAAATGCCTTCTCCTGTGGCTGTTTGATGTGAAGGGCATCACTGAATTCATTAGGAACGCTGCCAGGCACCACCAGAGCCTCTGCTGGTGTCCAGGCAGTTGGAGCAACACGTGCTGGTGCCCCGTGAACGTGCCACCCCATGCACTGGCACACACTCGCATGCGGGCACACAGTCATACTCCAGCTGTGCTGAGGCACCTCTGGGTGTGCAGGGCTGGAAAGGAGGGCAGCATCCCTGCTCTGTGTGCCCCTTCGAACCCCAGAGAGCCGCTGCTGCAAGGTTGCAGCTGTGGTGGATACACTGCCCGCACAAACCCAGCTGATAACCCACATGTCCAGCGGCCTTCATCCACCCTGCAACCTTCCCACCCCTCCTGGGTCATCTGCCAGGGGAGGACGGGGGCTGGATGCAAGCTGTATGTCAGGACACAGGGGTGCAGGATGGGAGGCCGGCGGTGGGAGGGGTGTGGGATGGCCAGACTGCTCCTTCCCAGTCCTGCCGCTGCATCCCGCTGCTCCAGAAGGATGCAGTGTTTATCATCCTGTGAGGCTGACAGGCACCAGAATTAATGAATTCCTCATCAGTGCTCCCTCGTTTAGCTCCCTCCTGGTGTCACCAGCTTGGGATGACACACAAGCAGCCCCCCAGGCCCGGGGGGGGGAGGTGTTTGAAGGGGTGAGTGTGTGGGGACACTCAGGAACATGTGCACAGGTACACACATACGTGTGTCCGGCCAAGGGCTGGTGGAGACAGGCTCAAGGCTGGCTGGGGATGAGCCCTCCCAACTGGGTCAATGAGGGGTTCCTGGGAACACCCTGCACCATGGCACAGGGGCACAGGTGCCCAAGTCAGGCATGGTTGGCCTCCACACATCCTTGTCAAACACCTGCTATTGATTACTGATACCAGCAAGGAATATTTGCCTTCAGCGTATGTTTCAAAAGCAGGAGCTTCACAGGCTGCAGGATCAATCCCACAGGAGCTGAGCAGTTGTGGGGAAGCAGCAGGTGAGGGAACACTGCACGATATGCCAGTGAGCAGGCAGCGTGTCCCTCGGCAGCAGAGGCTTTGTGTGGCACTGCCGTCCCCTCGGCTGGACCTCTGGCTGTTACCGCTCATCAGGGTGTGTGAGGGAAGACATCCCTGTGCTCTCAGCGCTGGCCTTTTCAGAACGTCGACATCTTGAAAGGATTCACCATCCCATGGGTGGTTTATGAGGCAGCTGTGCCAGCGCAAAGGCTGAGAAACTGCAAACCCTTGGCGTCTCTATTCGAACTGCTGTCAAACCACATCTTCCTGCCTGCCCCTGCAGTGCCAGCTGGTGTTCCAGCACACGGGGTGGCAGCTTGGGCATTATCTGACTCTCCCGGCTCATCCCTAGTGTGCAAGCCCATGGATGCACTGAATTTACATCTGTAGATACTGCAGCCATTTTTGTGAGCCCTGCAGAGACCATGATATGGTAAGTATTTTGACTGTAAATAAATCACATTTGTAGGTTTTGATGACTTGAAGTGGAAGAAGAGAGGGAGGAGAACAGGACAAGAATGGAACTCTGTAGCCATGACACTCACCTTGACCCACCCATCCTGTCACCTGGCCTTACTGCCTCAGCGAACCTGGAAAAGGCCCCTGTAAGCTGTGTTGGACAGCTGACAGCCACGGTGGATCCTGAGACACAAACACCTTTGGAAGTATAGACACTTGTCTGAAAGCCTACAGGAGTGTGGTGTTTGTGAGTACCAGAGCTCCATCTAGCATTGGTGAAAACTGGTGCTTCTCTGAAGCCTAATTCACAGTGGCTTTGTTAAGCACTGAAGCTGTTTTGTCTGTCAACAGCCTCAACCAACCGGAAACTCGGAGTTTCTTTATAGTCAGAGCTTGTCCAAGCAGCTCTGTGCCCTCCTCAGCACTGAGCCCACCCTGCACCTGTGGCATGACACAGCCCCACACAAACCTCCCCCTTCCCACACGTGGGTCAGTCCTTTACCAATACTGATGCAATTTTTTTCCTATCAACATTCCTTTTTGAACCCACGTAAACTTGTTTATATCTACAGTCCCTTGTAGCTAAACACCCCATGGCTGACCTGCATCAAGTGAAAAAGAGTTTGCCAAGAAGCAGCATTGCTTAATAGGCAGGGCATAGGTGGAGGAGAGAAAGGAGGGCAGGACACAGGGCCAGTCCAGTTTTACAGGCAAATCAGCCCCAGATTAAGCCAAAGCCACTTCAGCCTTCTGTGATTTGTTGTCTTTGTCCATGGAGCAGCAACTGTACAACTGCTGCTGTCAGGAGTGTCATGACTAATCACTCACAAACACCTGGAGAGCGTGAACCACCTGATATTCCAACGCCTGTCAGGCTTTTTTTATTGCCTTTGAAAATCTCAGAGTGCTGAATGTCAGGCACTAATGTCTCTGGCTTAGGGTACTGATGCAGGGCTGCCTTTGCTCACACACTGACCAGCTCCAGGGACGGGTGATGTGCTGCCTGCAGAGCCTGGCAGGGCTGCAGGATGTGTGCTGGTCACTCTGGGGACAGAAATTATGTACTCAGCAATGGAGGTGTCTCCTGACAAGTGTTTCACTGCTCCCTCAGGGAGGTGCAGCTGCTTAAAGAGACTCAGCCGGGCAGTTGTCACTGCAAGCACTAAATGGAGCAGCAGAAGCTGGCAGGGGCACTGCTCCAGGGCAGACCCTCAATAACAAGGGAAGCTCTCCCCAGACCTTAACCCCAAACCCCAAGCCTTAAACCAAACCCCAGGCCTTGACTCAAACCCCAGGCCTTGACTCAAAACCCAGGCCTTTCTGCTTTTTGTGGCGACAGAACACCTGGATGCACTGCTGGGAGCAAGGCAGAAAGCAGTTTTTGCATACATTTCTCTGAAGCCAGAGACAAGGTTACTCTTTTAATTGAACAAATAGCATCTGCAAGCTGCTAGTCCTTTGAGAAGAGCCAGACAGCTCTGAGCAATGGAACAAAGGCCTGGTGAAGTGCTCTGGTTCTCAGCTCGAGGGCCACCACCACTTCAGAAGCACTTGATAACATTTTGCTTCCTGAGCTCAAAAGTGTGATTGAAACCCAGCACGGAGCCAACTGCCAGGGTGAGGAGGCTGCTCCCAGCAACTGAGCACGAGGCTTCCACAAGCACAGCTCCACAGCTGCAGATCCAGGCACAGGCACTGGCGTGAGCGGGAGGACAATCTACAGGACCTGATCAAATGGTGAGATCTTGTGATAAATGTCCCTGAGCATCCTGCCAGTGGCACTGGCAGCTCATCACCAAACACCGTGAGGGAAGCGCTGCCCTGCTGCCCAGGAGGGTCCTGGGGGGTCCCTGAGGGGCCGGGGCTCCCTGGCAGGGCCATTTGCCACAGGAAGCCCTGGAGATGGGGGACACTAAAGGACAAAGCATGATGGAGAGGATTGCTCTCTGGAAGCGTGTGGTCATCATCACTTAAACAGAACTGGAAAGACCCATCGAGCAGCTCCCACAAGTGCATCTCTGGGGTCCTCCAAGCACAGCCACAGCAAGGAACCATGAGACAGCGTTTACATCCCAGTCCTTGTGGGGCATGGACCACCCCTGGGCTCCCACCCTGATCTCCCTCTTGTGTAACTGCTAAATGAAATGCAGTGACTTTTTATTAAGCGCTCCTGCGGCCACCGCCACTCCCCTTCCTCGGCGGGGCAGGACCCCCGCCCGGCCCGGCCCGGCCCCGACCCCCGGCCCTGCCCCAGACCCCGCCCGGCCCGGCCCCGCCGGGACCCGAACCCGCGACCCCGGACCCGCACCCTCGGACGTCCCCGGGTCCGGCCCCACCCCCGAGGCGCCGCAGCCAATGAGCGGCCGCCGCCGCATCCGGGCCCCGCGCCCCCTGCCGCTCGCGCTCGGCCATGGCGGAGGTGAGCGCGGAGCCGCCGCCGGGGTCGCGCCGGGCCCGGAGCCGCCCCCGGCCCGGCGGGGACACCGCGACCCCCGGGCCCCCGAGCCGCGCCCGCCCGGGGCCGGGGTCCTACGGCCGCGGCGCGGGGTGATGGGGCGGGGCGGGGTCCCTCGGGACGCCGAGGCCCCGGGCGGCAGCGGGCCGAGATGCGGGGGCGGGCTGGGGCGGAGGGGCGCCGGGGCCGAGCGGGGGGCGCCGGCGGGGGCGGGCAGGGGAAGGGGCTGCTGGGCAGGACTCGGCGGGAGAGTCGGGGCGAGCGGCGGCGGGGCGGGAGCCCCGCGGCCTGACCCGCGGGAGAGGGGCCGGGGAGAGGCGGTGGAGGGGTCTCCGGGCCGGGGGCTGCGGGACCGCGGGGCGGAGAAGGCGGACGGGAAGGCGGCGGGGCGGAGCGGGAGCCCCGAGGCTGTGGTCCAGCAGGGCCCGACAGCGGTGGTGTGGGGTGGCTGGAGCCGGGATCAGGAGTGCGAAGCTGTTCGGAAGGGCTCGCGGAGCCTGGAAGCGAGAGAGCCCGGGCAGTGGGACAGCACGGAGGTCGGGGCCGTTGTAGGGGCAGAGCGCTGGGAAACGTGGTGGGAACGGTTGGTCTGGGTGGCCAGGATGGTTCTCACCACCTCGATGAGGGGGCCAGGCAGGGACCCCCCACTGCCTCCCCTGTTGCCACGTCGTGTTTGTCTTGGTGCCTTGTACCAAAACGTTTCTGATGTTGTTCTGCCACACTTAGAGCTGGTGATGCCATTCTTCATCGAGCCTTGTCGTGTTCCTCAAATATCCTTGACCTGTTGTAGTAGTTGTTGTGACACTTCCACACTTCATTTCCACCGTGATACCCTCATGGTGACCATGACATGGAATAAGGGTACTGGGAAGACATTGAGGTAGCTGGCTGCTCTGTGGCAGGATTTTGAATCTCTCCGATGGCAGGGCTTCATTTCCAGGATATTTCAGTGTTATGAATGAGGAAGTTGGTGTCTGGTCTGTCAACTCATCCACCACAGTTTGGCCTTTGGTGGAGCACTAAGGCTGCTGCATTCGTTTGTGCCAGTGTTACTTGGGCACGTTGTTGGGCCGAAGTGCTGCCCCGGCACCTTCCACCTCTGTGGCTCACACAGGTCTGTCCTGGGGACATCCAGGAGCTGTCACTGGCGAGGTTTGGCTGTGGAGCATCTCTGCTGTGACACTGTGTAGGGCCCTGACTGGGGCCACTGCCTGGGGCCCTGATCTTCCTGAGCAGTGCGGGAGGTGGCCTATGTGTCCTGTCATCTGTTCATTCTTTGCTCTTTCAGATGCATAACTTGCAGGACGAATCTGGTTCCATCTGTGCTGCTTCTCTCTGGCTACAGCTCGAGTTTGTAGAAAATGGCCCCATGTCAAGGAGTGTGGACAAGGCAAAGGAACCAGGAATGCTTCTCACTGAGTTTGAAATACGTGTTAGACGGGCTCAGGAAACCACATTAGTTATTAAGGAGTAACAATGGAAAGAGAAACCTATTTTTCCTCATTTTTTTTCAGGAGTGGTTTCAGCCTGGAGGGTTTTCTCTGGGGAAACACAATTGGCCTTGCACTCGAAAATGGCTTTGTCAGTGCAGAAAGCTCAGGCTCTGCCTCTGCCCGTGTTTCCTAAACCAGGGCTGAGCTTTGTTCCATGTGCTCAAAACCTTGAGTCCACAGGTAGGGAGGGAGTGCTGGAGTCATCCAGAAATACAAACATGGGAGTGAGTAATTGATCAAGCTCTATGTAACTTCTGAGAGGAAAGTTACTCTTATGCCTGAGCACCATAAACTAGCAGGAGGAAAGCGGTGCTGGGGATGGTAGGAATTTAATTTCTCTTTTTTCCCCTCAAGATTAAATGCCCCATGGGCATAGGAGCCAGTTTCCAGCATCACAGTGCAGTGTCAGAATAACTGGAGTTCCTTGCTGCGACCTTTCACGGTGATTGAATCGATCAGCAGCAGTAAGAGCAGTGATGCCTGGCCCAGAACCTCTCTCAGTGTGTTTCTGGTTCATGCCATGCTGTTGCATTTCCGCCTCCTGTGTGATACTTGCACTTGAAGTGTCAGACTGCACTTACCTTCAGACAAAGTAACTCCACATTGTATTGCAATCAGTGCAATCAGGAATATTCTTTCTGTCATCAGTACGTTTTTGAGCCAGACCTACCTTTCTGTCCTATTCCTTTGACTTTGACTCTTGTTTCCGTGGTCTTCTGGATTTGTAAGTAATCTGAGGGGTTGTTCAGTTTCACGTGTATTTAAATTTGGGCATGGAAGGGGCCATTTGCTTTGTCTGTCACTTGTTTCTTGTTTTCTCAGCCCCAGCACAGCAGTGCTGGTTATTCTGTGGTGGCTCCAGCTCATGGCATTCCCGTTTGTTCCAGTGCTCCATTAGTGCTTCAGAGAAATAAACTCGGGATCGCTTGCAGAATTGTCACACTGTCATAGTGGCTGTTCCTCTTTATTTCAGCACGTGGTCATTAATAGGAGATCTCATCATTCCTGAAGTATTCTTGACACCTTTTCAAGCCAGCCCATCCATGCCAACAGCTTCAGTCCTTGTTTTCAGAGGCCTTTGCATGCAGTGACTTAGTGATCCCCGGGCAAGGAGGTGCCACCGATCGATAGATTGTCTGAGCAAAGGGAGTTCTGCAGATCGCCCAAGACCAGAAGGAGTAAGGGTAGACCACACCCTTTCCATGAAACCACAGTTGCTTCCTTGGAAGGATTTATCCAACAGGGATAGTTGGTCACGTTGCAGTAAAGCCCAGCGAAGGCACACGGACGCTTTCCCAAGTTATGGAGACATTTCCCGGTATAACCGTCCTCAGAATGGAGGCTGGCTGAATCCTTTCTGTGCCCTTCTCCTTTCATCATCCCCTAACTCTTCCTCCTGTTCATGGGCACAGTTGCTGGGCTCTCTCTGGAGCCAGAGTGGTCTCCGTGGGGGTTATCTGCTGGTAGTAATCAGGCACTTGGGGACGGCGAGTCGCAGTGCAGCGTATGCACCATATGGGCTGGAGGCACCTTCTTCATTGTTACGGAATTTGCAGTCTGTATGTTGATAGCTGAAGGCACATACTTGGAACCCACAGTCTGTTGTGGCTTTTCTGATATATACTTTGCTTTACTGCTAGAGGATAAATTCTAATGTGAAGCTGTACTTTGTTTTCTTGTTAAGTAAGCTATGTAAGAGCCTTGTATGGAAGCATTGTAGGTGTCCTGGCTCCCACTGAGTGAGTGAGGAGTGATGGTGCACAGCTGAGATTGTTAATGGCTAAGGATCTTACAGAGATGTCATTGGTGACTGGGGGACTGACACTGGGATTTTCTTCCACAGTTGGGTGCTCTCAGTCACGCAAAAGCTTTGGTTATTTACCTGCTTGCTCCCTACCTCGGCTGAACTTGATGAACAGCACTTCCATGCACAGCAGCCCAAGGAGCAGCAGATGTTCTGGGTCGTTTTCCAGGCCTCAGCCCATGCTGCTGCCTGAACTTGTTAACTGAGCACTGAATGCCACACTGCAGGTGCCTGTTGGCGGTGTCTCCCTGGCTCAGCCTCTCCCTCCTTGCCTGTACCAGACTCCTTCAGTGCCTGCTCAGCTCTGTTTCTTTGCTCACACCCCTGAACAGTGAGGTGAGGCGTTAGGGAGAAGCCAGCATGTTGTGGCCGGCTGCTTCGGACTGTCTCTCCAAAGGGTCAGTCCCTAAAAATGCTGTGCTCAGACACGATGTGTGTGTTTAGAATAACAGCTGAGAGTCCAGGTCCTTCTTTTAAGGGAAGATGTAACTCATGAAGGTCAGGTCTTAAACTGGTGAGAGGATAAGTAGTGAGTGGAGTGCTGAGGGTAAAATGGATGAAACGGAAGCACATCCCCATGGAGTCAGAGACTAAGGGGAAGGTGAGGAGGCCGGTGGAGAGCAGGCTGGAAAGAACTGTTCAGTACACCTCATGAGCTCTCTTCGTGCAGCACAGTTCTTAGCGCTGTCCTGTGGGGGGTTGGGTAACTTTTGCTTTGAACTGAATTGCATTTGTTGGTGGGGTTGAGTGGATGGAGGGTGTTGCATTTTTAAGAAGAGCTGTCTCAGCCATGTTCCTCTCTTTTCCTGAAGGCCTCAGTTGGCCGGCAGAGCCCGAGGGTGGTCCCATACCCAGCCCGCAGCCTATGTCCTGGAGAGCCCGCCCTTCAGAGTGCAGCAGGTACCTCAGGTCAAAGATGCCTCTGTTTGTTGGTCTAGTTTCCAGAGGAAACAAGGTCCCTGTGATCAGCCTGTCTATTTCCTTCTCCTTCTAGCACTTCCTGAGCCTGTTGGTTGATTTTCATACCATTTGACAGAGAAGGAAAGGCTTAAAGATGCCAAAGCTCCTACAGATGTCCATTTGCCCATTCTTGAATAAGGGGTAATTGCCCTAAAAATGCCCCGGATGAAGGAAAGCTGCAGTATGTGCTCACGTGTTGTGACACCAGTGAATCCAGTCAGGAGAGACACAAATACTCAGAAACCTTCAGATTCAGCTTCCAGTCAGTTGTGGGACTCGGATGTGCAGAGAACCAGGCTTTGTGCTGACGGAGTGACTGCTGCCAGTTGTGTTCCCCGTCCCCCTCACTCCGTTCTGACTAGTCTCTTCCTCTGGTTTATCGTGTCTGCACACACATAAGAAGGGATCATCCCTGGCTTTGTTGCATCTCAAGATTTGGTCTGTGGGGTGCTAGTATCCAAATTCTTATTCCTGCAGTTGTGTCAATGGGCTCAGCTGATCATCGACTGAACCTGGCAGAGATCCTTTCACAGAACTACGGTGTACGGGAAGAAAGGGAGGAAGATGATACTCAGGAGAAGCAGAAATCTTTAGAAGAGCTGGAGAAGAGTTTCAGTGCCTCTCAGGTAAAGGCAGCAGGGGAAGGGAAATTACCCTCAGGATTTGCTTGTTTGCTTTTACAGTACTGGTACCAAAAACCTTGGTGAGAAGCCCTGAGTCGCTCAGCTGGCAGCACACTGGGCTCAGGTCACCCAACAACGAGTCAGGTTTGCATTTGGATAGGAAGGAATGGTTTTGAGGACACATGACAGCAGTGAATTTTGGAGCCTTCCTCTGCCAAGTAGCCACTCTGGCAGGTTGTCCTGGCTCACCTTGGTGAAGAGCCATCAGCTGTTGGGGCTGTGGTCAGTGTTTCACAGTGGAGGAGCTACAGAGATAAGCTGACATGGTGCTGCTGTGGGTGGTCCCACAGAGACCTTGGTGGAACACAAGCCATGTTCTTGGTGACAGGGAGTGTCTCTTCAGGCCAGACACAAGACTAATACAAGGATTTGCTCCTTCCCTTCCTCTGGTTAAATACAGATGTGCAGTTTGGCACCTTTTCACCAACTTGAAATCTAATATAAAAGAGAAATGTATTTTAAAAATGCCCTAGACTGTATTGCTTTGGGGTGAAAGTTCCTGGCTTTCCCTTACCTTTAGAGGAACAGGTTTTGGTGGGTCCTGACAGACCCTGCCTCGGTCCTTGTGCAGTGTTACCCGAGGCTGCCCTGATTCCCTCTGTGTGTCCGTGTTCGTACAGCTGGTGGTCTGCTCTTGTGATTGTTCTATTCCTGATGCAGCTTTGTCCTCCTCTTGCTCAGAGCAGTGAAATGCCATTTGAGGAGCTGCTTGCACTGTATGGCTATGAGGCATCTGATCCTATCTCCGAGCAGGACAGTGAGAGCAATGACATCACTCCAAATCTCCCTGATATGACTCTGGATAAGGTGAGAGCTGCTGTTTGCCTCAGTGTTTGTTGCAGGTTTGTTGTGCTGGAGCTCAAGGGGCCTGAGGAGCTCTTTTCAGAGGGGTTTGACCAATGCCAGGGGAAGGGCCTGCCTAGGTCTAGTGTCCCAGAGGTGCAGAAACATGAAAGTAAAGCATTTAGAGACAGGAGAAAGAATATCTGTTTTAAAAAGAATTCGGTAAAAACTCTTTATGGAACTTGGGTTGCAAGTCTTTGCACATAGTTGTGGATCTGTGGAGAGCCAGGGAAGGTTTCTATTTTCCCAGGTGAAGCCATGGCTCCTCCTGTTCTGGCTAAAGTCTGTAGAAATTCTTTTTTTTTTTCTCTCAGGATCTTTGAGATATTTGCTATGAGTGGAGCTCTACAGAAAGGGCCACTTGCTCATCCTCTCTGGCTTCCATAGGTAGCCACTCATGACCCTTGCAAAAGGGAAAATAATCTGGGTGTGGTGGGGAATGCGAGAGAGAATCTGTCTTTGGACAAGCTGTGGGAGGGTGAGGAGATCTCTGGATGTGGCCACTCTTGGCTAGAAATACTTTACTCTAGGCCTCATTCCCCCTCATATATTTTTCTTAATTTAAAAATATTTTTCACTTTCTTGTTGTTGTTAAAAGGAACAAATAGCGAAGGATTTGCTTTCAGGGGAAGAAGAGGAGGAGACACAGTCTTCAGCTGACGATCTGACTCCATCCGTCACGTCCCACGATGCGTCGGACTTATTCCCGAACCAGCCTGGCTGTATGTGTCATAGTTCCTAAGTAGCTGCTGCTCACTTACATGTGATGGTCGGGAAATGCAGGGGAGGGCCAGAATGGTTTTCTTTATTTTGTCAGTCTCCTGACAGCAGATTTTCCACTTCCCTTCTGGGGGCTGTCCGTAAATCTGCAGGGCAGTGGCGTTACTGGGCGTTGGTTGGGGCAGCATGGGGTGCAGACGAGCAGTGGCATGAGGGGAGAATTGTCTTTAGCTGTAACTCAGAACACTGAGAAAGTGGGAATTGTTTTGCTACCTACTGTAGTTACAGCGTGAAAGATCAGTACCTCCTCTGACACCGCTACAAGTAAATAAATTCAGTAGCACTAGTGCAGTGATACACTGTGGCAGTTCCTAAATGTTGGAATATGTGGGAAGCCAAAGCAGCTGACAGGGACTCAGCAGGAAGTGATCTTATTCCTTCTGCTATCCTGCAGAATAAAAGAGTTTGAGTTCCCCAGGTTGGCCATCACCACCCAAGTGACAAGTGTACAAATTCTTTTATTTAAAGTGAGAAAATTAAAATACAGGTAAGTTGTCACGGCTGACCATGCTGAAAGGAACGTTAGGACAGAAAATGAAGGGAAGGAGAGGGAACATAGAGCAACAGAAAAAAAAAATTCATAACTACAGATCTTTTCCTCTCCCACAAAGCAAACAACTTCCTTGCTGATGAAGACAAAGAGCCCTGTTCATCTCCATGTGCTTCCTCCATGGCTGAGGATTCAGAGGTGGATTCCATCCCATCCAACGAGTGTAAGAAGGTAAATTACCTGAGCACATTGGGAAGGGGAGCTCATGCAGTGCTCCTGAGTTTGAAGAAAGCGTGGCACCAAAGCACTGCAATATTTCCCCAGTCTGTTCCTCTGTGCCTTGCGTTTTGTGGATGGCAGTGGCAGATGTGGGTCACAAGAGGGGTTTTTAATACAATCTTGAAATTATCTTCTGCTTCAGATATATGGGAAATCTGTTGTGTCTTAGTAAATTAAATCTGCAGCCTGTAGCCCTATAAAGGTGAAATGCTATGCAATATTCCCAGCAGGATTTACTGAGAGGGAACCATCTCACTAAAGAGAGGAGCAGGCTCCCAAATTCATCCTGGCTGTGAAGGTTGCAGGAGAGCTTTTGCGTTAAAAAGCTTTATCTCCAGCCTTAGCTGCTTGCCATAGATCTTTAACATTAAAACTATGTAAATGCCAAGGGTCACCATGGTATGATCTGGTTGGTAGTAAACCTTCTTAGTTACTCTATAAAATAGCCAGGGTTCACTAGAAATAATAGTGACGGCAGGGGCTACCAGTAAATACATGGGCCTCATGGTGGTGTAGTCCCTAAATCGTGAAGTACAGTCTGCACGGAGCACTTTCCATTTCAGTTTACCTGCCTCTCTGTGATGGTATTTCAGGAGATCATGGTTGGACCTCAGTACCAGGCCACTGTTCCCATCCTCCGCTTAAACAGGCACAGGCAAAAAGGTAAGACAGCCTGCTCTTCGTGCCTTGGTTGTGTGTAGGGCTGCTGGCCCTGGATCACCAGTCCTGTATCTCCAGACTTGGTGCCTCTCAGTGCTGACACCCAAATTTACAGCTACATCTGAGCTGGCTTAAATGAGCCTGACTGAATAGGGCTGGGAACACAGGTACAGAAGTGGTGAAGCTCAGTGAGAACTGGGTTGGTGTGACAGGTTTGGAGGAGGGCGTCTCAGCTGTAGCCAAAGGGAAGGTATGTCCTTCTGGAGGTACTCAAATTTATTCTCTCTGACATCTTCCTTAAGTAGCCCAAGTTACTGTCATTCAGTGCTCCCTGGAGCTGATCTGTTTCTTATTTGGTGGGATATCTGCAGAGTAGACAGGTGCCTTGATTTGCAGATTGTGCTCAGTAATGAGTGTAGTACAAGTGCCAGCTTCTTGAGCTTCTGGACAAGAAAGCTAAAGGGGTCTTTAGTTGCCAGGATTAATCAATCACAGCAACAATCTTTGAGAACACGGTAACAAAAACTTTGTCAGCCAACTCTTCTGAAGCAATGGAAGTGAGCTGAGCCTGTTCTGAGGGCCCTAAAAGGGGTATAAAGAGCTTATCTGCCTCCAAAATCAGGGGGAAAATGCAGTGCCTTGAGAGATGGTTGTCATCTCTAGTGCTGGGTTGGAGTACCAAGCAAAGGTTTCCTCCCTTTCCTGTCTCCCCCATGCATGTCCATGCAGACCATTTCTCAAAAGCAGCAGAATTCTCTGTTTGATTATCTTATTTCAGTGCTTTTTCTGTTAGCCTATGAGAATGAAGATCAGCTGCTTTGGGACCCAAACATCCTCCCTGAGAGAGAGGTTGAAGAGTTCCTGTACCGCGCTGTGAAGCGGCAGTGGGACGAGCTGTCCGGCAGCAGCCTGCCAGAGGGAGAGGTGGTGAAGGACAACGAACAGGTGAGCTCAGTGGCTCCTGCAGCCCATGCAGACCCAAGTGGTGCTTGCCTGACAGTGCCACATTCCCTACGGAGGTCAGAATGAGGTCTAATTCCAGTGATCCCCTGCTCCAGCCTCACAGAGAAGTGAGGGCGTACTGCCCAGCTGCGGTGTGAGGAGGTCAGTCACCCTCCCAATGGGAAGACTAGAAAAAGCCAGCAGATCAACCACATCAGAGCAGCTGGGTTTCCTCTAAGTTAGCCTGGTTAGATTCTGGAAGTGAGTCTTCAGGAACACAAAGGCACACCTGTAATCTGCAGAGCTGCTGGTGGAACTACATCTGTCCAGTCCCAGGGTTTGTAATCCAGTGCCTTAAAAAGTGGAATAATCTCTGCTGATGGTCAAGCAGGGGTTAGCAGCAAGGTGGCTCCTGGGAAATACAAGTTTTATGAGACAAACGTGAGTCTTGAGCAGGCTGGCTTGTGGTGTGTTGCTCAGGTACATGCTGTGAGTGATTTCCTTCTGTTTCCTAGGCTTTGTATGAGCTGGTGAAATGCAACTTCAATGCAGAAGAGGCACTACGGAGGTTACGGTTCAACGTGAAGGTTATCAGAGGTGAGAACCCCCCCTTACTTGGGTTCTACCCCAAACATCAGTGCACATGCAACTCTTTCTAGATTCTGTACATCTCCAATTCCTCTTTCTTTCTGCTGTAGATGAGCTTTGTGCCTGGAGCGAGGAAGAATGTAGAAATTTCGAACATGGCTTTAGGGTCCACGGGAAAAACTTTCACCTTATCCAAGCAAACAAGGTAAGGCTGCTCCCCCCAGCTTCTGCTGAGAGCAGGGGAAGGAGGCAGGTGCTTTGGCACCAGAGGTGTGCTTTGGGCCTCGGCTGATGCAGGGAGTTCAGGATTGCCGAGTTCCGGTCCCAGGCTTTGTGTTGACTCATGCCAGCAGGTGATGGGCTGTTCACTGCCCTGCTCTGCCTTATTTTCCAGGTGGGAGAAGTCACAAACACCACTGACCTGCATGAGTGATGTCAGTTAATTACTGATTAGCCCTTTCTGGAGTCTCAAAAGTTCTTTCCAAACTCTCAGCCCTTGCAGTACTTCTGTGAATGAGTGAGTTGAGCATGTGGATGTTTTGTAAAGTCCCCTGGGGTCCTCTAGAATGGCAGATGCTGTTGTAGGGAGAGCTGGGCCACGGGACATGCTGCTGTGCTGGGAGTTGGCAGAACCAGAGAGTCCAGTTCTACCACTGGTTAATTGTGGGCATGTTGATGCTGGCCAGTGAAAATGGATGCAGGTTTGCTCTCTCTCTGCTAAGTGTGCTGCTGCTGGAAGTGCAGGGAAGTCCTGCACGAGTGTACATGTCTGGCCCACACGGGTCTGTGAGAACAGCTGTGCACTGTGGGGAGTTCTTTCTCTGGCCGATCGCCACCTCGGAAATCTCAGTACGTGCTTCTGTTCTGCAGCATAGATGTGTCCATAGCAATATAAATTTCTGTAATGCACCTAATTTTCTGTGCTGGTTAAATGGGAAAATAGCTCCTGCTCCATGAGATACACCTCGATGCTGGTGTTCTGACTGGGATGTTTCTCCTCAGGTCCGCACCCGGTCAGTGGGCGAGTGTGTGGAGTATTATTATATGTGGAAAAAGTCAGAGCGCTATGACTACTTCACTCAGCAGACTCGTTTAGGAAGGAAGAAGTACGTCCTCCACCCTGGAGCCACGTGCGTGGAATATTCTCACACTAAAATTAGTAATATTAACCTCCCAGTGAAGATTCCTGCTGCAAAGCACCTCCGCTCAATAGACTGCGCCTTCTTCTCTAGAAGGTTTCTTGGGTGGGAGGATGGAGGGATGCACGGGATGTTCTCAGAACACAAACACTGTTGGTGTGGGGAGGGAAGATAAAGAACTCATTGCTTGGATGTATACTTTCTTGTGTTAAAAATAGTTTTGTTTCAGACAAATGCATCCCGCAAAAGTTAAGGCTGGGGTCAGGGATTCATAGCTGATTTCAAGGAAAGAACTCAGTTTGATGAGGTTTTGGGAAGGGAGCTTTTTAAATTCAAACCCACTATTTCTGATGATTTGGAATCTGAATTAATTCCCCTGCTGTCGCCCTTTGAGGCAAATTCTTCCCTTTGAAATATATGCTAATTACAGAAGATACTTTTCAAAATACATCTTTTCAAAAAGGTTGAAAGTGAAATGTCTTAAAAGGTCAAAATGAAATATTGAAGCTGAATCAATTAAAAACATTAGGTGAAGGCTTAGATTTTTTTAAAATTCTGGTGCAAGAGAGGAAAATACCTGAAACCTTAAATTCTTCCACGGTAGGAAAATATGTTCTCATCACTTGCTCTTTGCTGACACACTATGGACCCACTGCAGTCATTCCATGAAACTGGATGTTCCTGGGCATTTGACCATTTATTTCCCTTTGGAAAAACTGGGGACAGAGCTCTCCAGGAAACTAGAGAGCCTGTTCTGATTTATCATGGGCTGGTCTTGGCCATGCTGCCATCAGCTCCTCAGGGCAGAGTCTAAACTGGGCTCTGCAGACCAAGAAGGGATGGACATTCATTCTAGTGATGGCTCTACAGTCCCGTTGCTTTATTTGTTGATAGGTTTTAATCCCAGTCACCCTTTTTCCTGCCTGCACTTCTCTGCTTAGAAGGTGGTGGCAAGGCTCTCTCTCTTTCCCCACAGAGATTTCACTGACAATGACCTGGATGGGGTTGAAGTAGAAAACACCAGTCGTTCCCGGAGCTCCCCACCAATTCCCTCTGCAACTGGCTGCCTGAATGCTCACTTTGGTCAAGATCAGATAGCAATAGAGAGCACAGGTAACTTCCTTTTGTTCTGTCTGCCATGGGGATCACTTGCCTCCCACACTCAGTGGCACAGCCCCTCCTTTGCCTTTCTCCTGCTGCCATTATCCTGCTGTTGCTCTTCTCCCTGCACCTTGCTGGTATGCTCACCTTGCCCCCTGTTAAATACCAGCCTGTGCAGGTTTTGGTGTGAGCAGAAGAGTCGTGTCTGTCTCTACATTGACCAGGGGTGACTATAAAACAGTTGTTCCTGTGTTGGGCTCAGAGGGGTGGCCTAGGTCATTCCCAAAGCAAAAGAATTATACACTAACTTTGGACACCTGAGCAAGGTGCTTCCAGTGCACTGACACAAGCAGCTCCTCCAGAGACTGGGTTAAGGCCCCAGAAGTCAGGCTGTGGGTGCAGGCTGCTTTCAGACAGAGCTGGCTGTGAGAAGACTCGCAGGGAACCCAACATGGGTTCATTCCCTCACTGTCCTACTGCAGATGAAGGCTTTGTGTAGGCAGCTCCCAGGAGTTGTTGGCATGAGGGGATAGGATTTAGGATTTGGCTTATCTTGGAATGTGTCTGTGAGGTTTCCTTTAATTTCCATAGAAACACTGATGGCCTCCCATCTGCTGTCGGCATCTTGCCTTTCTTTGGTACATGCTGGCAGGGATCTTGATTGCTGTAATAAAGAAACATTTGTTTCATCAAACAAATACTGTTGTGATTAGCTGGGGTTGACCCGGGTGTTTGTGCATTACGGACTCACTGTAGCTTTCTCTCCCTTGCTGTGTCCTCTTTCCTCCTCTGTGCGTGCAGAGCCCCTGAGCGTGGAGAGCACGGCCTGCAGCCTGGGCAGCATCAGCGAGTCGGGGCAGGGCTACGAGTGCAGCACCCCCTCAGAGACGAATTGCTCCTTTGACCCCACGGAGGAGACGTCCTCAGGCGCTGTCTCAGCGTCCTGCCAACGACACACTGTCCCCCACTCCGAGCCAGAGCTCTTTGCTTTGCCGCCGGCAGGACCAGGACTGTCAGAGAAGCAGGAGACTTTGCAGAGCTCTGGTGAGACGATAACTATGGACTTCACTCTCCCTGCAGACATTAACGAGGGGTTGCCTTTAATTGCTGGCCCTGTGGATTTGGACAGAGACCCAGAGGCAGTGGTGGCCCCTGCGCAAGTGTCCTTATCGGTCACAGATTTTGGTCTCATTGGCATCGGAGATGTAAATAGTTTCCTGACTGCTCATCAGGCTTGCCCGGCACCTGTGGCTCAGTCAGAGCCTCTGTCACAGTGAGAGTCTCCAGTCACAAATTTGTCACAGACCCAGCAAGGACTTTGACCTGACTGAGTGAAATCCTGGAACTTCCACTGTCCTGTAGGGACAGTTTGGAGCTGTTGGTCAGAATCCGTCTTTCCATCCTCCTTGATCCAAGGCTACAGTGAAACCAAACACCTTTCTGCTCCAGTGTATCCTGACGCAATCACGCAGTGATGGCTGGCTTTCCTGGGGGGGGAGGTCCATCACCCCCTCTTCCGTTGACCACGTATCACCCCAGGTGACGCCAGGCTGCTCAGAGAGTCCCTGCCTCAGGACAGGGGAAGTGTCCCTTGGCCCCAGTGGGACAGTCTGAGGGCAGAAATGTTTTGAGAACAGGGCTGTGTCTCTGTCATGTTGAGGATGCAGTTCAGGGGTCGGAGAGCTTGGGAGGTCTGCAGGAAGCACAGCCTGCCCAGGCCGCAGGGCAGTTCACTGCAGAGATGGGCATGGCAATGCCAAGGGAAGCTGAGGAGTGTCTTGGCCCTTCTCCCACAGGCAGTGTGTTGCAGTAGGAGTCACTTACTGCATTCTCCCAACAGCTATGGATCATGACAGGCAGAAACACTGCTGCTTCCAGCCTCAGGCAGCTCTGTGTTCCTGGTGCCCACTCTCCACCAGCTGCAGGTGGGTCATGGCCTGGTCCAACCCTTGGGCTGAGGTATCAGGTCTTGGAAGGGGATGCTGTGTGGTGCAGCAGCATTGAGTCCTTCTCACCTTCCTACGCAGTGCTGGCCCAGGGAGAATTGGTATGGGCAGAAATAAGAGTTTCTAGAGCCACAGAGTGATGCTGGCCCGGAGCACTGTGGTGCTGCCACTTCTGCTGCTGGCAGGGAATGACCTGATCCTCACCTACTCACAGTGCAAGAGGGTAAAATGCAAATGAAAACTTCTGTAACTTCCCAGTTTGTTCCAACAATTTGTCAGCAGAGGGATGAGGTTACTTAGCTCCCAGAGTGTGAAGCCTGGGACACTGGTGCTAGCTCAGTCTCAGGCAGGGGAGCACACCAACCCTGGGCATCCCTGTCCCTCCCTCACAAAGCAGACTGTTTTCTGAGAGGAAAGTGTGTCTTTACTGCCATGCTCAGGGAGGTGACATGTAGCCCTGTGTGGTGACGAGGTACTGCCTGCCGTGCAGAGCCACGGGGGCCTGTCCATGGGTGTGCTGGGGTCCAGAGCTGCTTTGCTTCCCACATGTGTTCCAGGTCTGGTGTTTGCCACTGGCTTAAATCCAACGTGTTCTCATTCCCCCTTTTCCATGCAGAGAATGCTCTCCCCTCACCTGCTGAGCAAGGCCCTCGTGCAGATGGTCCCTTCCTCCAGCTGTGTTCTGCAGTTGGGAGGGGGCTTGGGTTGAGGGCTTTTGCTTGCTTTGGTAGAGGCCTTGGGGCTGTGACTGTGCACTTGGCTCTGCTGCCAGTGGATTTGGCAGGTACCTAAACCCACAAGCCTGCATCCTCCTTTTACCCGACCCTGGGAAGTTGTGCTCAGCCCCACAGCTGGGGCACAGAGGCAGGATGAAGCAGCCTCATGGGACGGCAGGATTAGACCTTGTCTCATCTCCTAAGCCCCAAATCTGTTCTGTGTGCATTTGCTTCGGTCCCCAGCGCTGCTGGGAGGTGCTGAGCCTCAGGCACAAGCAGCTGCCTTCACCTGGCACCATTTTGTCAGCCAAATGTGGTTGGCAGAGGCCTCCCCTCCAGCTGCTCCCAGTGCCTGCTCCATAGTGGAACTGCCCAGGCTGTGATTCCCCTTTCCTGGGGACAAGAGGAATCTCCTTGGCTGAAGGGAGAAGAAGAGGCAGGGTGAGAGTATGGGTAGCCCTCCCAGGGAGGGCCAGGCCTTGGCATCTCCTCCATCAGTTGAGAACATTCTTAGTTTTTCTGAAACCATTTTTTCTTTGGTTTGTTTCAAGCCCTAATGAAAGGAGACAGGAGCTGGGGAAGGCAGAAATCTCTTTATGTCTTTCAGTGTTGTTTACAAATTTGCATGGGGTCTTTCAACATGAGTGTGGGCTTTATCCACATAACTTTGAGGCAGAGGGGTGGAAAAGGCTGGGACAGGGAAGGGGGAGTCACTGAGGGGGGAGGTTTGGTTTTGGTTTTTGTTGGGGTTTTGTTTTTCCTTCTTACAAAGCACATTCACTTTGAGCCGCCCAATGCTGGACTCTTCTCCCTTGCCCCCCAGCCCTACACTGTGAAGTGACACTGCCTTGAAGACCCCTCGCTGTTATTTATTTAATTAAAAACCTAATTTGAAAGTGAGTAAGAAGCCTGTCTTCTTTTTGTAGACCAAGATGCAACAGTCCCATGTGTCGTGATGGCAGAAGCAAGAAAAGGGGTCTCTGCCTCCGCTGTCTGATCCTGTCCTGCCCTGCAGGCAGGGTGGGACACCAGGGATCCATCCCAGCCTGGGAGGATGCCCAGCATCACTGGCTGAGTTTTGCCCCCTGGCGCTGTGGGTAGAGGGAGCTGTTTGTTGCTCTTACAGGTGCCCCAAGTTCTCTGAACCCATCAGCCTGTGGCAGGCCCCATGTCTCACCACTTCAGCCAGGAAAAGCATCCTGGGGGTTCCTGCTGCAACTGCACTGTGTTTCCCCACCACAAAGCCCCTCTGTCCCATCAAAAACTCTTTAAATTCTCTTCTCCTGCTTGTGCCTGGCTCTGGCCTTCTGTCCTGGGGCCTTGGGGGGCTCTGGCCACGCAGCCCCCTGGCTCTCCCCTGCAGAGGTAGGTACGAGGGTGGGCACAGGGGACGGGAGCGGGTTTCCTGCTTCCTTTGAGGCCCCGAGGTGCAGCGGGAAGGATGGGTGTGCTTGAAGCCCTCATATGTGGCCGTGGTCACCTCGTTGCATCCTTCGAAATGAAATGCTGTTTTCGGCCCTGTGTGACCCGAGGGTGTGAGAGCCGCAGGGCCGGAGATCGCGGGCTCTGCAGCCCCACCGGGCCCCGGGGGAGGGTCCCGGGCGGGCTCTGCAGCCGCAGCGCTCGGACGGCAGAGGGAGCCAGAGCCCCGCGCCCGGGCCCCCCCGCGCCCCCGGTACCCGCGCCCGGGGCGGCCGGGACCCCCCACCCCCCGGGGTCGCCGCCTTCCGCCCCTGTGACACCCCCGAGCGCGGGGCTGGGCCGTTCCCGGGAGGCTCCTGTCGCCCCAGCACCGTCCGGCAGCCACGGGCCCGCGTGGGGCAGAGTCCCGCAGTGCCCGCGCCGCTGCCGCGTTGCGCTCCCCCTGCCCGCCCCAGCGCGGGGTCGTGTGCCTGCAGCGGGGGTCCTTGCCCTGCCTCGGAGCCCCGCACTGCCACATCTGTGTTCCCACGGCAGCCACGAGGGTGGCTCAGCAGGACTGCTGAGGGCTGCGATGAGAAGGGGGGATTTATCAGTGGTGAGACAGACTGTATTAACGCCCACATCCCCTCCATGACGCAACCTGGGCGTCCCATGGGCTCCAGCCTTCCTCACTCCTGCAGCACCTCCCCAGCTCTCCTGCCTCGAGGCTCTCACCTGCTTGGTTGAGGTCTGCAGGCAGCATGTCTGTGGCAAGTCCTGCCCCAGTGCTGTGCCAGGGCCCCCATGGCACTGACAGGCAGGAGGGAGCTGCACTGGGGCACATCAGGGTGGGTTGGAGCAGAGGAAAGCTGGCCTGTGATTCTGCCTCTCTCCCCAGGGCAGCCCCAGAGCATTTCCAGCTCTGACGGCTTCCCACAAACAGCCTTGACATTCTCCACAGGCCACTCACACTGCACTTCAATCATCCAGCCCCGCAGCTATCATTTGGGTGGTTTCTGTATTATTTACATTTCCTTCCATTCCTAACCAGGCTTCGGGCCCGGAACAAACAGCCAGGATGCGACTGTCCCTGCTCCCACCAGGGAATTGCTGCGGGAGCCGTTGCTCCAACCTCTGCTCCTGTCCCTGCTCTGGGTTCCACCGGCTCAGCACGTCCCCAGCCCCAAAGGGCAGCACCGGGAGCCTGTCCTGCTCCCAGGACGTCTGAGGCTCAGGAAATACGGCCCCACATCTCGGCAGGTAAATCATAGCTCCTGTCTCATCCTCTGTGCTCCCACCGGCCTCTCTGCTGCGTCCACAGGCTCCTGGGAGCCCCTCCTTCCCCTCAACAACCGCTCTCGACACCGAGTCAGCCCCGCATCTGCTCTGCACAAGCCCTCGCCGTCCCTGCCGGTGCAGCCACAACGTTTTTGGGGCCACGTTCTGCCATTCTTGGATTTTCCTTTTTTCCTCCATTTTTTTTCCCCCTCAGGACATAGGCCCGAGGCGATTGGGGCACAGGCGGCTCCCAAAGCGGCCTCTTTCTCTTCCTTCTCCTCTTTTCCCTTGACGCAGCGACGGGAGGCAGCCGAGCCAAGGCGGGGAGACCAGGCAGGCGGGGCGGGCACCGGGGGACTCGAGAGGGCCGGAGCCGAGGACGCCGGAGCGGGGCCCAAGGAAGCGGCGAGGGGCGAGGAGACTCTAGGTCCAGAGGGGTTCCCGCCGCGCCCCACACCTGCCCCGGTCCCGGCCCCGGCGCTCCCGCCCCGCCCCGGCCCGGCCCCGGGCGGAGGCACCGGCTGCCGCCCCGCCCCGCCAGCCCGGACTTTACCTCCCGGCCGGGCCCGCGTCGTTCCGGGCCATGTGAGCCGCGGGGCCGGGCCGCGGGGCCTCACCGGCTGCGGGATGGAGCGCAGGAAGGTCTTCGTGGCGCTCGACGTACTCTGCCTGGCGGTCGGTGAGGGCTCGGTACCGGTACCCCCGCCGTGGGCGACTCCGGAGCGTCCCGCCCGTGCCTTCGGTGGGGTCGCGCCGCGGGCTGGGGTCAGATCCGCGGGAGGTACAGGGGGTCCGGGATCTCGCCGCGCCTCCGCCCGCTCCCGCCCGTGGCCGGTGCCGCCGGTCCGGGGGCAGGGCGGGAGGCACCTGCCCGGCCGCTGTCCCGGGGCTCCGGGCCTCCTCCAGGAGCCACAGGCGGGGGCGGGCGAGCGCCGGCTCCTACCCCTGCGCTACCGGGCTCCGTCGGGAGTCCCGGTTCCCGGGGCGACCCCCTTGGTCGAGCGCCCCCCGGGGGCTGCGGTCCGTCCCAGGCCGGGAGGCAGCGACGGAGTCCCGCCGCTCGGGCGGCACCGGGACGCTCCCTCCGCCGCCGCCGCCCTGGCCGCCTGCCCGCCGCCGAGCCCGGCGCTCCAGGGGCGGACAGAGCGGGGCTGGGGCTCCGCAGCCCCGGACGGTGGGTTCAGAGGGCCTCTTCCAGGACGTCCCCCACCGCCCGGTGAGGGCAAATGCTCGTTTCTGAAACTGCAGGGAAGCACTGAATTAAGACGGACTGAAAATAAAGGCCCGGAGCTTCCCGGGCTGCGGGCCCCGGCGCGGGGGGGGGAGGGCGAGTCCCGGTGCCGCTCGAGGCGCGTTTCCCTCCTGTGGGACGGTGCTTTATATTTTTAGGGGAGCTTTTTTTATATTTTTAGGGGAGCTTTTTTTGGAGGATGAAATTTTCCAGAAAGAAAATTGGTGTCTAATTTGAGCTGAAAATGGACGTCTGAGGTGTGCGGGGAGGCGGCGGCGGGGCCGGGAGGGACCGGCGCCGGTTCCCGGCAGCGCGGCGGGGGCGGCGGGGCAGCTCCCTGGTGCTTCATCGCCGTGCTCCCCCCTCTGTCGGTGGGCGCAGGAGGCGGCGGGACCCCCGGGGCGGGAGCGAGGAGGCGGGGGCGGGCGGGGACAAAGGTGCGAGTTCCCAGGAGACGGAGGAACAAGAGGAGACGGAAACCGCCGGGAAAGGCGGAACAGGGAGAGGAGACTGACCTAAGGTGGCCTGCGGGGCCGGGGGGCCGCTTCCCGGGGGGAGCACCCTGAGACCCCCGGGGTGGGGGCGCCCAGCCCGTCCTTGACTGTTCCTGGGCAGGGATGGGGCAGGGGATCCCCTTCCAGCGAGGGGCTGGCACGGCTACTGCGCGGGGCGGAGGCCCGCAAACTCCTCTGGACCTCTGGGGATGGTTCTTTCCCGGGTGTGCTCGTAGCTGCCCATGGCCGGGATTGCAGCACGCTGGGTGGAAAAGCCTCCTTTCCCAAACTGAGGTAGCCAGCGCATCATCTCTCAAGAGCCCCGAGGAGGCAGGGGAGTGAAGAGGCTGGTAGGAGCAAGGGCTGTGGGAAGGTGAGAGGGACAAGCCAAACTGGGCTGGATCACCCACCAGCATTGCCCAGCACCAGCTCTCCTGGGCCTGCTGTGAGAGTTCTGCTGGGACCATCTGGGGGCCCTTTGCTGCTGTAAAACAGTTTTGCAAGATGCCTGTGCTCATTAATTTTAATGAGGTCTGTCTTCCTAGGCTGAAAGACTCTGGGGAGCATGAGGAAAAGGCACAAGATCAAGCCTTGCCACAGTTGTGCCTGGGGAGGAGTGGGACAGCCGTGGGGGCTCTGCAGGTGCCCAGCTGTGGCTGTCTCACGTGGTATCTGGGCGCTGCAGGCATCTGCAAACTCTTGATAGGGCCCTATCGGTGTCGGGGCGGGTTCAAGTCCTCCTGCCCGGGGTACAGGTGGCTCAGGACTTCATTCCTGGAGGGGATTCCTCCCCGGCATCGGGGAGCAGAGCCCCAGGGACGACAGATGGGGAGACCACACGGTGCTGCATGCCGGTGTGGAGCCTGCTGGCTGGCGTCCCCAGTCTTTGCCTCTCTCTGCCTTGCAGCATCTCTGCCCTTCGTCATCCTGACACTGGTGAACTCCCCGTACAAGCGAGGCTTCTACTGCAGTGATGATTCCATCCGCTACCCCTACAAGGCAGACACCATCACCCACGGTCTCATGGCTGGGGTCACGATCACCTGCACTGTTGTCGTTGTAAGGATGTGCCACCCCCTTCTCTCCAGGGCAGGGACATCCTGACGTTGTATCTGGAAGCTGGGGCCCAGCACAGCCACCTCCAGAGCCCTGGCAGGGCAGCAGGACCCTCAGCTTAAGCACTACTCTGCTGGGGGTCAGGAGCTCCCATTGGGGTGGCGAGACCCACGTCCTGTAGAGCTGGTTCCCTGAAGGGACAGGGAGAGGGTCCATGAGCTCCTGTGGCAGGCAGATGCCAGGGGCTCCTCTGCCACAGAGCCAAGAGCCAGAGCATCCTGCAGCCCTGGTTCTGGGGAGCTACTCAGTAGTGCTCAAACCTCACCCCTTGCCCCCTGGTCTCTGCAGATCTCATCGGGGGAGGCATACCTGGTTTACACTGAGCGCCTCTACTCCAAGTCAGAGTTCAACAACTACCTGGCTGCCCTCTACAAGGTGGTGGGGACCTTTCTCTTTGGGGGGGCCATCAGCCAGTCCCTGACTGATCTGGCCAAATACATGATCGGCCGTCTCCGGCCAAACTTCCTGGCTGTCTGCAATCCTGACTGGTCCAAGGTGAACTGCTCCATCTATGTGCAGCTGGAGAATGTCTGCCAGGGAGAGAGCAGGAACATCACCGAGTCCAGGTGAGCTGTCGGGCCACAGGACCTCATCTCCTCCCTCTGCCAAGCAATGCTGGGCTCCCAGTGGCAGCCCCAGATGAGTATTGATGCTCTCCTGCTGCACGGCAGAGCCTGTGGAGTGGCTTGGGGGCTTGTGGGAGCTGGCTAAGGGCTTGTTCTCATGACCTGACCCATTCCTTTTGCCCCACAGACTGTCCTTCTACTCGGGACACTCCTCCTTTGGGATGTACTGCATGATGTTCTTGGCGGTAAGTGCCGTGCCACCGGCAGGCAGCCAGCCCCCACGGGTCCCATGCCCCAAGCACCCCATTATCAGGCTAGTTGTTGCCCCCTGCTCTGGGTGATTGCTCCCATCTTTGCTCCCCAGCTCTATGTGCAAGCCCGGCTGGTGGGAAAGTGGGCCCGGCTGCTGCGTCCCACCATCCAGTTCTTCCTCATCACCTTCGCCATCTATGTGGGCTACACCAGGGTGTCCGACTACAAGCACCACTGGAGCGACGTGCTGGTGGGGCTGCTCCAAGGGGCTCTCATTGCCGTCCTCATCGTGAGTGTCCCCTGTGCGACCTGCTGCTTGACCAGGTTCCTGCTCGGCTGACAGAGGGGTCCCCAAACCTTCCTGTTGGTCTTTTTCAGGTCCGCTACGTCTCTGACTTCTTCAAGCACCGTCCCCCACGGCAGTGTGAGGAGAAGGACCCAGAGCGCAAGCCCAGCCTGCCGCTCACCCTGAGCGACCCCGACCACAATCACTACAGCTACCGCGGCGCCCCGTGAGCGGACTGCGCACGCCGGACTGCAGACCTGCCCCTTGCCGTGCTCTGCTCCTGGCTCAGGGATGGGGATGCTGGCTCTATATTAACTGTTGGCTCCGTGGCTCTGGTGCCTCTGGCTGCCACAGGTGCCAGCGGGACAGCCCTGCCTGTTCCCACTCCCGCAGTGCCGTGGTGCCCAGCTCCCCATGCCCACAGTGCTTGCCGGTACCTGGTGATGCCAGTGCCCTGCCTGTGGGAAGGGGATGTCCTCAACCCCTGTGCATCTGAGTCATGCTCCAAAGCTGCTGTCCCAGCCTTCCACGTGGAGGAAGGGGAGGGAGGGGAGGGTGGCACGTGAGGATGGATTTATTGGGCTGGCAAAGCACACTGAGCGAAGAGCAAACTCCTTGGCAAGTCTGAGTTTGCCTGTGCTGAGTGTGTGTTGTCCCTGTCAAATTATCCAGCCTTCTGAGTACAAATCCTCACAGGCACAGAGAGAGGAGGACAACTACTGGGCTAGCTATACTTTTTTGGAAAGGATTAAAGCAATCCAGAGCTTTTCTTTGTTCCTTTGGTTACCTTCAAGAGCAGTCCTGCCCACCAGCAGCTGGTGCGAGCAATGGGTGCCTGGGCAGGCTCTTCTCTGGCAGTGCCTGATGCTGCAGTCCTGGGTGTGAGGGCTGTTTGCCCCCCGCCTGCTTCATGCCTGGCTTGGGCAAGGGGTTGCTCCAGCCTTTGTCGCTCCTGCAGCTTCAGCTGATGCTTTAGGGTGTGTGGGGGACTAGGGAGACACTTTCTGTGGTAAAGGAAAATAAATGGGGATGTGGAGCTGAACACGGGAAGGGGGGGCAATGGGTATGGAGCAGTCCCATTGCAGACATGCAGCTGCCTCCAGCACTGGAGTGCTGTGGGTCTCTCTTTAAAATACATGCATTTTCATTATGATGTGTTTTTATAAAAATGTTTATAATTAGATCATCCTTAAAGAATGTCTGTGTCAAGCCTGTTCTCTTACTCCATGGATGTTCTTGGCCTTGGAGGATGAGCTTAACTGTTCAGGGTTTTCTTTTCCAAGGGAAAGGTGTCTGAAGCCCCTCTTTAGCTGTAGGTTTGCTGGCAGGTGGTGGTGGCTGTCAGGGCCACTAAGCCCCTCTCCCACTTGTGCTGTGAAAGGTGGGCTTGACCAGGGCTGATGGGAGCAGCAGCCTCCCAGGGCCAGGTGCTCCTTGCCCATGCTGTGCCTGTGATGTATTGCATTCAGGGGGGTTGTGCTTCAGCCAGGCAGCCCCTTTGAGAGGTAAGAAGAGACGCAGCCAGCAAGTGGCTCCAAAACCCATCCCTGCCAGGTCTGTCCTGGCACTGCCTTTGCCCTGACCCAGGAACCTCCTGTGCTCCCCAGAAACATGGCCCTGCTTGCAAGGGAGGAGGGAAGGCAGGGAAAGGCTCTTGGAAAAAGTGATGTTTTGTGCCTGCAGCTCCTGCAGCCAGAGCTGAGGGAAGGCAGGGAGCCAAGAGCCTTGGCACAGCTGCCCCATGTCCCTCCACTGTCCAAGGGTTGTGGTGGGGACAGGTGACAGGGCCAGGCTGGGGAGCTGGTGGGCATAGGGCCCTCTGACTGTTGGGAAGCAATAGGGGACATGGGGAAGCAGCACCCTGGAAGCCTCAGGGTCTACCCAGTCCCTTTGGCAGTGGGATGACCAGTCCTGGGGTCGGCTCTTGCCCACCCTTGTTGAGTGCAGCCTGTCTGTCCTGTTGGGAACAGTAGGGAGCCCCATACTGACTGCATGGTGTTGGTGCTTGCGCAGTGTGGGTGACTCCAGTCTAGACAAGCCCTGACCAAAAACACCCTCCCTGTGTGGAGGGAACTCCCTTTCCCTAACATTGCTTTTCTGTTTTCCTCCAAGAGCTTTCCTTCCAAAAGTCCTTCCCTGCTCCCCAGCAGGGTCCTTCCCCCATCCCAGCCCTCGGGGCCAGTTGTTTAATATCTGATGGTGTAAAACAAAGCTGGAGGAAGTGCCAGGGCAGGGCAGCTCTGCCACAGAGTTTACAAACAGAGCTCTACAAAGGCTCAGCAGCTCCTGGAGTTGGGCAGTGAGGTACAGCCCAGGTTTTTGAGCTGCCTGCTCAGTTTGCATTTGGCCTGCTGCGGTGCCCAGCAACTACCCCAGTTCCTGGCACTGCCTCGACAGCTCCTCTGTGCAGTCAGGAACAGGCCTGCTCCCTTCCCTTGAGATCTGATTTCTCCCCTTGGATGCATCTCTGGAAAAACCAGCTGGGCCACAATGCTGCAGTGTGTGGCTCCGAAGGGCAGGGCCAGCTGCTTCGTGTTGGGAGCTCGGTTGCTCCGTCCCCAGGCGGATGAGGCTGCCTGCCTGCTCACAGCTGGGTCCCGCTGTGGGATGGGCTGAGACCTGACCAAACTCAGGGCATGCCAAGCCACACATAACCTGCAGTTGGTGGAAGCTCCTGAGCCATGTCCAGGCACAGCAAGGGGCTGTTAACTGCAGCCTGCTCCAGGTGTGCTTCCTGGCCCTGCTCTGGAAGGACAGGGGCAGGGAGCTGCCTGTGCTGGCTCCTCAGCACCAGGGGTGCCAGCAGGGCACTGAGGAAGACAAAGCAAGTCCAGTTTCTGGCTGTGAAGTCTGGGTTCCCTCCAGCCCTTGCTAGCCCTGGTCATGGCTGAATGCCACTGCACCCTGCCAGTGCTGTTCCAGATCTGGGCTGGACCCCATTGCCTCGAGTCCCTCAGTCTGAGAAGTGGGAGGGACTGGGCTCCCTGTGAGGCTGGTACTGCTCCTGGGAGCTGAGGAGAGGGAAAGCAGCATCCAGGGTGGGGTTAAGCCCATGTGTCTCTCTTTCTCTGTTCAAGGCTTGAGCTTGTACTTGGCCCCATGGGTCAGAGCTAGTGAGAGCTCTGTGCGTCCTGCTTGGTGAGTCCCAGGCAGTCTCTCTGGTGTTCAGGGTGAGTTGTGGCCCTGGGCATTGTGACAGTTTGTGACTGGGACGTCCAAACCCCTTTGCAATGGGTGACTCAGGAGTTGGGGATCCAGTCCTGGTTGTGCTGGGGCAGATTCAGCTGAGGGCTGAAGCCAAGCAGCGTTAGCCTGCGAGGCATGGCTGGGACCTGATGAGGCAGCCGTCCTGTTCCCCAGCGTCAGCAGCTCCACACACCAAGTGCTCTGCCAAGATGCCTGCTTTCCAAAATAAGCTGCTTCTGGCAGCACTCAGCCAGGCTCTGGCTTCCAGCCCTGCTCCAGAGGGGGCTTGTAGCTGCCTCCCCCAACCTGTGCCTCCTGGCTGCCTCCCACCATGCCACGCAGCATCCTCCCTCCCTTCTCCCTGGCACCTGGCACTCCTGTGGATTCCATGGGCTTCGGTTGCCCTGGCCCCATCCCCAGGTTTCTTCCCGCTCTTTGCTTTTTTCACCGGCTAAGTGGGGCAAGAGACGGGCAAAGGGGCTGAGCTCCTCTGTGTCTGCAGCAGCTTCCAGGAGCGGGCAGCGGCCCTGCCAGGAAGGATGTTACTCATCCCCTAAACATCCCTTTCCCTGGCCGGCGGCCACGCCAGATGCGCCTGTGGCTGAGGGGCCTGAGGTGGCCCCGGCTCAGGGATGCGCTGGGGGACACCGAGGCCGTGGCACCCTCGGGTGGGATGTTGGCAGCCCCTGCCCGAGCGCAGCCCACACCACGTAGGCCTCTCCTCCCCCTCAGCAGGGCGAGTCACGGAGGGGGAGTGGTGCCGGGGCCAGGACCCCCAGAGGTGGCAACTCTGCCCGGCACAGCCCGTGGGGGTTGGGGGGGCCCGCCGAGATGGGGAGAGCAAGGCCGGTGTCCGGGCTCCCCGAACCGCCCTGGCCCCGGGGGCACCGGCCGGGGCGGCAGAGATCAGCAGGAGCCCGGCGGAGCCGCCGAGCGGAGCCCTGGAGCCACGGCCGGAGGAGCCACCGGCCCCCGCAGCGCCGCCGCCCAAGCCCCGGTGTCGCCAACGCCGCCCGGCCCGGCCCATCCTGCCAGGACACCGCATGAAGCCAGGTGTTCCCTCCAGCCTCGCTTCCCCTCCTTCTTTTGCTCCTTCTCCTGTTCCTGCTCCTCCTCTTTCTCCTCCTGCTCCTCCTCCTCCTCTTCTAATTCCGCCAGCGCCGCCTCCCCCACTCCCTTTAATCGACGTTTCCGATGAAATATGCCCGGTGCCATGGATTCCTTTGATCTCACTAAGGGAAAAAGGGGGCTAAAGACGAAATTAAGCCACAGCAGGAGGAAAAGCGAAGAGGAAAGCACTCCCGGGGGAGGGTGTTAAATGTCTTCTCTTTCTTATCAGAGCACCAGGCAAGAGCCTATCGTCGTGCCCGTCCCGGAGCCCTGGTCACCTGAACTTGGCGTTGACCGGGGATGCCCCTCGGCAGAACAGGCGCAGGGGTGGTACCACCGGAGCCCTCCCCACCGGGGAGCCCCGGCCCCCCTCGAGCTGCGCTGGCATGCGGGAGCTGGCAGCCGAGCCCGGGGAAGCAGCCACGGGGTACGAGCAGCAGTTTGTTTTCTGCTGCTTGCCAGGGTCCATGCAGAGCTATGGCGCTGCCAGGGATGTGCTCTTGGGAAGCACTTGGCTGCTGAGCCCTGGCCCTGCGGGTTAGATAGCTCTTCCCCACTGGCCCTGGCTCCTGCTCAGGGGCAGGCCTGACACACAGCTGTGGGTGAGTCAGGTGTTTCTGGGTCCTTTTCTTCTGCACTCCTGCCATAGCGTTCCTATCAAACCAGAGCTGCACTGCCAGGCCTCCCATGACTGCAGGTCTCTCCCGGTCACAGCAGAGAGATGGCAGCCTGAGAACTGGCTGCTGGACACACGATGACCCACAGGTAAAAGCAGGTTTGGCCCTGTCAAACCCAAGTCTCTCCCCTCCCTGCTCTGCCTTTGCCAGGATGGACAGTGTGGGCAGCTGGTGCTGATGGATGGTGCTGCCAGAGCCCTGGTACCAGGGATGGGATAGAGTGACTGCCAGCGAGGATGAGAGACATGGCAGTGGCAGGGCAGGGGGGTCTGCCAGCACCTTCGTTTCTTTCCTCATCAGTTCTGGAATAGCGCTTGCCTGGCCGTGCTGCCATCGTGCCCTCATGGTGGTGGCCCTGCAGCCAGGGAGGGCAGCACAGCATCACCTCGAGCAAGGATGAAGCTGTGGTGAGGAGGAAAGGGCTGGCCTGTTCCTGGATTAAGGTTAAAGAGGGGGAGAGGCGGACAGACACCTCGCAGCTGCTGCTCCTCAAATGTTTTATTGCCTGCTCAGTGTAAGCCTGGATTGACCTGCAACAGCAGAAAATGTTGAGCAACCTGAAAGGAGTAAAGCCACCAGAAAAACCGTGAGAAACCCCAAGTGGGTTGTATGGACCCCGGCCTGCTGGCTGGAAACATAGAGAGCTCTGGGAGGACGATGACAGCGCTGGTGGGGGTGAGGGACCTGGTGTAGGGCTACTGGGAGGGGGCATGGGGATCTCTTTCCCAGTCCAAGTATCTGCCTATCCCAAGGGCGATGGACCCTCAAAGCAGCACCACACGGGGCTGGGGGTGACGGCAGGAAGCTGTGTGCTGGCAGATTCCTTTGCTAGAGCTGAGGGACAGGGCCGGTCCAGGAGCCCTTCCCAGGAGCCCTTCCCAGGCCACGCCAGCGCTGTCGGGCAGAGGGATGCTGCCGCTTCCCACTGTCCCACAGGGAATCACAGGGAATTCCCGGTGAGGCGGGACCTGCAGCCGGGGGAGGGGTGGGGGTGGTGTCGGGTTCGTTTATTTTCCTAATTAAAAATAACAAAGAGGAGGGAGGGAGGGAGGGAGGGAGAGGCGGGACGGGACACGACGACTTCTCGTATTCAATGTTTATCAGCAACAGCCCCGAAGCCGAGCGATGCTGCCCGGGGCGGCGGGCGCAGGGGCTCCAGTGCGAACTCCCGGCTCCCTGGTGCGGGCACAACTGCTGTGGCGACGCGGGGGTCCCGCCGCGGGGCCGGGAAGGGGCCGGGCCGTGCCCCGAGAGCCCCGGCCCCGCACGGGTTAAACCCCTCGGTGGCTGCTCGGCCTCCCCTGATTGACACCTTCCGCGGCGGCTGGCCCGGCTGGCCAATGGGAAGACAGCTCCGCGCGCCCCACGTGGGGGCGGCCGTTCCCGCTGTGCTCCTATTGGCTGGCGGCCGAGGCGATTGCCCGCACGGGCCAGGCCCCACGTGGAGCTGGCGCTCGCGCTCGTTCATTGATCGCGCTCCGCAGAGCGGCGGCCGCGCGGGCGGGGCGGGGCGGGGCGGGGCGGGGCGGGGCGGGGGCTCGGCCCGGATCGGCTCGGCTCGGCTGCGCTCGGCTGGACTCGGCTCGGCCCGGCCCGGCTCTGCTGTGCTCGGCTCTACCGGGCTCGGCTCGGTTCGGTTCGGCCCGGCCCGGCCCGCCCCGCCCCGCTGCAGGGGCGCACGCCTGGGGCCGGGGCCGGGTCTGGGACGCGCAGCGCGGTGAGTCCCGTCTCGTCTCATCCCGTCCCGTCCCGACGGTCCGGTCCAGTCTGGTCTGGAGAGGTTTCCGCCGGCCGCGGTCCAGCCCCGCTTGGGGCTGGGGCGGCGGCGAGGCCGGTGCCGCCCCGCGGCCGTACCTGCGGCGGGCGGCGGCGGGGCCATTGTCTGTGCGGCGCGGGGGGCCAGGGCTGGGCGGGTCCCGCGGCGCCCGGAGGGAGCCCCTGGGCCCCCGGTCCCCGCGGGGATGTGGGGAGCGCGGTGCGGGGGTCTCGGGTCGCGGCGGGGCTGCGGAGGGGCCGGGGCCCCGGGACTCCGCTCTGGTGCGGCTCCCGCGGGGCCCCGCGCCTCCAGGCAGCGCCGAGCGGTGACCCTCGGTTTCTTCCCCAGGGCCTGATCCGGAGCTGGGAGCCGTCTCCAGGCCCCGTCCCGAGCCTGAGGCGGGGCCCGCGCGGCCGGAGGATCCCGAGCCTGTCCGGTGCCAAGGATGTTCCCGCAGAACCGGCCCCCGGTGAGCCCGCGCACGGCCTCGTCCCTTCGCAGCAGTGCCACCTCGGCCCTTGCAGGGGCTGTGCCCCCAGACCCACCTCCCTGCTCGGTGCCGACACTGTGTGATGCTCGGGAGTGGTGCTGTGGCTCTTCCCAAAGCGCTGAGTCCCAGTGCTGGGGGTTTGGGCTTTGTGAGAAGCGGGATCTGCCAGGGCGTGATGGTCGACAGTGATGGGTGGGCTCAGCTGTGTGACACTCGGGCGAGGACAGGCCACTGGGTCCACGCCATGCTTGGTGCCACCCGTGGTCATTAATCTGCTGGCTAAGTGGCCAAGCTGATGCTCAGACGGCCCTTGGTGCCTGGCTGTAACCAATTTCCTCTCCAGTAACTCATTCTGCCGCCTCCTGCACGTGCTGCTCTCCCAGATGTTCCCATGGCCTCTTCTTTGGGTGCAGGAAACCCCTGGGGGGATGCACCAGTCTCACTGGGGGCAGCAGCGACCCTGAGGGTCCCATCCTCTGCCTAGGCCCATCTCCAGGCACCCTCTGCTGCTTCGGGAGCCGCTGTTGCTGCCAGTGCCATCCCCAGCACCCCCCAGTCCCTCAAACTGACTTACCCAGAGACCTTGGACCGCATCAAGGAGGAATTCCAGTTCCTGCAGAACCAATACCACAGGTGAGAAGCTGCCAGAGTTCACATGCCAGCAGGGAGGAGCTGGGCACTTCACTGGTGCTGATAAGCAATGGGCTCCCACTGGCGCTGGGCGTCAGGGCAGGCAGCACCATTCCCTGTGGCTGTGGGCGCTGGTCCATCCAGAGGATGGCTGTGCCAACCACCACCTTGGTAGCTTAAAATGACACTCAGGGGGAAACTCAGCCTTTGCCTGCCAAAAGCCCCAGGATGAGGTGCTGACCTCCAGCGCCCGGCTCCTGGACTGAGCCAGAGCCATCACTTAGCAGACCTGGAGTCCCTCTTATCCCTGAGAGTGCTGTCCCGGATCACCTCCCCTTCCTCACACCGTGTGGGGCAGAACAAGGTTTGAAATGCAGCTTGGCTTTGCAGCTCGCTCCATTTGGGAAGCAGATGCTGGGGAGGGGGTTAAGAGTCCATGCAAATTGTTCCCTGATGCCCAGATCCCTTTGCTGTCCATCTCATCTTTATCAGCCCTTTCCCACCCTCTTTCAGGTGGTTTTCTTGGCTTGTGCTGAGAGATTGGATTGAAGCTGAGAGCAGGAGGCTGAAGCATGTGGTGCACTGGGAGGGCTCAATGCTCTGTCCAGCCAGGGAGATCCTGTCAGTGGGGGGACCAGGGGGGTCGTTCCCTCTCCCTTCCTCTCCTCTTTATTTTTGCAGCTTGAAGTTAGAATGCGAAAAGCTGGCAACAGAAAAAACAGAAATCCAGCGTCATTATGTCATGGTTAGTGAGCTCCACCTGAGTGGAGGAGGGCGGTGTGGGTCCTCTGAACCATCAAAGGTCACATAGCCCTGGGATGCTTTACTTTCCCCTCGCCTTTGGGTCGTGTGGCCAGGTCCTGAGATCTGATTCCTGTGGCTGTTATTGTCTGGTTTATCCTCAAAACAAGCCGTGGTGTTTGATCAGGACTTGCTGCCGCAGCTTGCAGTGGCAAAGCTGCTCCCGTTTGGGTTGTCCCCGTTCCCACAGGCAGTGAGCAGGAGCCCTGGTAGGACTGTGTCCATCCTGTGGGCTGCAGCCATGTGCCAGAGAGACCACTGCTCCCAGGAGAGGAGCTGGGGACTGCGTTCTTGCCCTGGTCTGGCCACGCCATGGCCATTTGTGGCCAGGCTGACCTGGCGTGCTAATGCTGGAGAGGACTTTCTAGTTATGAGTAACCCTGGTCTCCAGAGCCGTGCTGATGCTGCCTTCTCTCCCTCACAGTACTATGAGATGTCCTATGGCCTGAACATTGAGATGCACAAACAGGTGAGTCTGGGTGGATCAGGAGTGTTGTCCAGCTCCTTGGTCCTAGCTCCCTGGCCCCACCTTGCTATCTGGGCCCTTTGGGCCATCCCTTCCACAGACAGCATGGGAGGTTGCTCCCTGCTATAGCCTAGGGAAGGCTGTGCCTGTGGGAAATGTGTCCCCTTCTCTGTGCTTTGGGAGCTTTGTGCTGCTCTGTGTCATGGCCTTGGCTGCCTCCTTAGCTCTCTGCACCTGAGCTGCTGTTCGCTCGCTGGGTTCTGGGTGCCCTGGCTGGACTGTGATACTGTTGTTGTGTCGGGCAGAGAACAGCAGTGAAAGACTTGTGCTTGCATGGCTGCTCACACCAGTTGTGAGTGGTCATGTGGGAACTGTCACGGAGGAGACTGGCTTCCTCAGGGTGAAGGGGCTGCAGGGTCATGAGTTCTGGCTTGCCACCTTTGCAACTGCCAGGTGCCCACTGGCCTGGGGGCAGCTCACCTGGGGACAAGGGCTGAGGAGCATCATGAGGTAGAAAGGAGTGTGTTGGGGTGTGGGTGCAGAGTGGGCTCCCTGGGGGCTCAGGGCTGCACATCCTCCTTCACTGCATCCCCATCACTCCTTTCTGCCTTCCCTCCCTCCCTTCCTCTCTTGCACTGAGCTCTGGGTCACCAGCTGCTCTGAGAGAGAAGATTTCGTCTCATCTATTTTTAAAGAGGCTGCGGAGGAGCCTGGCGAGGCTGCTGCTGCCACAGCCGCCTCCCTGCCCGCCCCGCGCCTGCTGATGCCAACTGTTGCACGGGAGCCTGCTCGGGCGGCCAGTGTGGGGTGTTCCCCCCGTCCGTGGCTCAGGGCAGGCTGTTGACCACTCTTGCTAGCTCTGTGCCTGCCAGGAGGGTGTTCTTCCTGCTCCTGGGTGCCCTCCCTGTGCCAGCATCCCTGCTGAAGAGGAGGTGTTGAAGCCACCCTGGCAAGGGACGATGCCAAGGGTCCACCCGGCCCAGTGCCCCTCCCCAGAGGACTGCAAGCTTCTCTCCTCTGGCTGCTGGTTCTCTCCCAGCCCTCGCAGGCTCGTGTTTTCTATCAGCCCCAGGTGCCGCTGGCTGCCAGCCAGCAAGCTGTCGGCACTTTTAACAAGGGCCCGTAAGTCTGCTCTGACAGCCAGCGGCCATTGTGTGAGAAACGGGAACTGCCAGTGCGGGAGCTGTGGGTTATCGCTGCCGGGGGGTGGGATCGTGTCGCCATTTGTCCTCCCCTTCCCCCAAATCCAGCACTGCTCACGGGCACAGACAGGTCCCAAACACCCTTGGCTGTCCCGGAATCCCCGAGGGAGCGCTCACCCATGGCCGTGGCTGGAAGCTGGGTAGTGCCATGGTGCCCAGCCCAGCATCCCCGGGGGCTCCTCAGGCGCCCAGCAGTGCTGGCATCAGCAAAGGTCGAGGCGTGGGATTTTGCTCTGAGTTTGTTTGGAGGGAAATAGGGCTGGGGGCTGGCTGTGGTGGTGCAGCTGTCCAGGCAGCCACAGGCTTGGCAGGAGAGGATCAAGACAGGAATGAGCGTGAGACATTAATTTTTTATTGTTGCTTTGTTTTTGGCGTTGAAGGGGCCTGTAGCTTTTTATAAAACCACCTCCCTGAATCTGCCTGGACTAGGACTTGCTCACCACAAGCCAGAGAGGAGGTGATGGTGCTGGTGGCTGGGGGGGCTGCAAACAGCGTGATCGTTTTTCATGCTGAGAGCGTTAAAGTGCCAGTAAATTGCACATTAACGAGTGCGAGTGAATTGGAGGCAGCTCTCCCCAAGGAGCTGCTGCCCATCAGTGCATTAGGGAAGAGAATCCATCACTGCTGGCCTCAGGAGACAGCTAAATCTTTCCCAGAACCGCCGGCTGCCAAATCTCCTTGCTCCCCCCTCTTCCTTTCTTTTCTTTCTCTTTTTTCCTCCCTCAGAAGGGGAAGCGAGGGCAGGTGCCAGATTATTTGTATTCTATTCTCTGGGTCTGGCAAGAACGGGTTGGCAGCTGCTCTGGAGGGCGGCACAAGGTGTCCCTGGGTCTGTGTCCCCACACCAGCCGAGCAGTGCTGCAGCCCCTCACCCTGGCACTGCGGTGCCTGCACCAGCTGGGCATGGGAGACGTGCCCAACGTTCTGGTGGGGAGATCCAGGGGTCAGCTCCATCCCTGGCTGTTGGGGCCCTTCACCTTTTGGTCTCCTCTAGGGGCTCCTCTCAGCCACGTGTTGGCCTGGTAGTGTTTTCATCTACCCCACCAGGGTGGGCAGGGAGCTCCTTGGAGCTTGGGACAGCGTCTTACCTGGACTCCCATGCTAGGGATGGGGGTCCCCAGCTCTGTGTGGGTGTCTCTGCTGGTGCCTCAAGCAGTGTCTGCTCTCTCGGCCATTGCCTGCTCGTACCAGAGGCAGGGGCCTGTCCCTGCAGCCCCTGGGGCTTCTTCCCAGGGATGTGTCTGTGGGGCCAGGGATGGCTGAATGTCTGTGCTCTCCCCTCGCCCGAGCTGTGCAGTGTGGCGCCAGCAGGGGCCCTGGAAGCTGGCAGTGGGATGCCCTGGGAGTATGGCGCACCGTGACACAGCACCGCTCTCCCTCCCCATGCTGCGCTCGCCCTCTGTGCTCTTGATTGCCAGTGGCACTCAAGTGTTGCAGAAAAACAGCAGCTGTAAGTAGAGCACCTCTCCAGGGCTTCCTGCAGGCCAGGAGAGCGGCAGGTAGTGGTCGTGGTGCCGACAGGAGGCTGTGTGGGGGGCGGAGGTGAGCCTGCTGGGGCCCTGGCTGCAGGGCTGGGGGCTTGCTTGGGGGTGGCCTTCAATGGCATGGGCCATGGGGCTTTATGTCCCTGGCAGAGAGGAGATGGAAGCCATCCTGGGGCTCTCAGGGTGGGGATGGAGGATACTGCTTTTTGGAAGGGGTATTGTTAGGAAGGAGAGTTGTTCTCTAGAAACATCCCCCAGGGTGTTTCTGCTCCTTGGTGCTGAGCAGTAGCCCTTGGGGCTGACTGCCAGTGCCCTGAGGCTCGGGTGGCATCTGTGCAGCACCCATGGGGAGTAGATTCTCCCGCAGCACTGGGGCCCCTCAGCACGGGGGATAGTCTGCCCCTTGCCCTGATGGGCACTGCCTCTCTTCCACTTCCAGACAGAGATCGCCAAGCGGCTCAACGTGATCTGCGCTCAGCTCATCCCGTTCCTATCTCAGGAGGTGGGTAAGCCATTGGGCCCCAGCCAGGTATGCAGAGGTCCTTTGGGGCCCAGGGAGCCCTGGTCTCTGGGCCAGGCTAGAGAGCTGGCTTTGCCCCATTCGCTGAAGAAATGAGCCTGCCCCAGCTCCTCTCTTCTCTCCCTGCAGCACCAGCAGCAAGTGGTCCAGGCTGTGGAGCGTGCGAAGCAGGTGACTATGACCGACCTGAACGTGGCAATTGGGGTACGTCAACCCTCTGCCCACCCTTCCCGCCACTCCTGGGCCTGGGGTGCTGGGCTCTGCTGGGCACCTCCTGAGTTCCTGCTGTCCCTGGGCTGAAAACTCCTCCTGCCCATGGCACACCAGGCAACTGTGGCCCCTGGCCTGAGTGCCTTCTTCCACCCACAGCTGAGTCAGGGGGAGGAGAAGGGCAAACCAGGCTGGTTTGGGGGGCTGTCAGCAGTACTCAGGATGGAGGAGATGCAGCTGGGTGTGGAGGTGGTGGCTGGTGCATGTCCCTGTGTCCTGATGCCCTGTGGCCCAGGTGAAAGGGGGATTGCCACCATCCCCACTCCTTGGTTATTCCCGTGAGAATGCAGCAGTACAGTGCTTTGGGTACTGGCAGGGTCCCCCATCTGTCCCAGTAGCTCCTGTCACAGGGTGGGGGCAGTCAGTGGGAGGGACATGGTGGCCCCCACACTGTGGCTGGGGACATCCTGGGTTCATGCCCTGCCCCTCCTCACCCAAGTCCTGTTGCTGACTGATCCAGGGCTGCCTCTTCCCCCCTGTGCCGAGCAGCTGTCCTGGCACAGCCCTTCGATTTCTCTCTCATCTTGCTCCTCTCCAGCACCAGCTCCAGACGCAGCACCTTTCGCACCACACTCCCCCCATCCCGCTGACCCCCCACCCCTCTGGGTTGCAGCCCACTGGCCTTGCTGGCATCAGCAGTGCCTCAGGGCTGCTGGCACTCTCAGGGGCACTGGGGGCCCAGGCCCAGCTCCTCACCAAGGATGACCGAGGAGTCCCTGACACAGAGCCCAGGGGTAAGTGTGGGGGGAACCAGGGCTGGGTGCTGTCGGATCTGAGTGAACCTGGGAACAGGTGGGGCAGGGCCCTGGAGCTGCTTCTGCTCCCCAGGGTCTTCCTACTTAGGCACTTCCCCAGGGTGGGGGCCAGGGATGGATGGGGGGCTGCTTGTCCACGCCTCAGGTGTGCTGACTGGGTGGGAAGGGCAGGGGGCTTGGCAGCCATGAGAGGTTTGCGTGGGGAACATCCCCCACTGAGCGGCACCTCCTGGAAGGGTGGTGAGGTGGGCTGGTGGGGGGTCATCCCTGGTGGGGGCCCAGGACCACCCTGCTGCTGTCATGCTGGCCCAGCCCTGCTGTGAGCACCCCAGCACCCATGGGAGAAGCGGGTGACTTTCCTGGGGGGCTCTTGGTGGTGGCACAGCATGTCCCCCCTTCCCTCCTCCTCCTGCTGCGCCTCTGCATTGCCACAGCGACAGACCGAGACTCCGGCCCCGTAAGTGCTTTTTCCTTCTCTTGCATCATTCTGTGGCGGCACAGGCTCCAGTCAGGGCACGGGGGCTGCGCTGGGGCCCTCCGTGCTCCAGGAGTCAGCCGCAGCCCCGTGTTGGTGCTGCCTGTCCCAGGAGCCGGGCACAGCATCCCTGGCCGCTAACACTGCATCCCCCCGCCCCAGAGCTCCCTGGCACTGCCAAATGGGGAGCGGGCACGAGCCATCGCTGAGTACCTGAGCAGCAGCAAGAAGAGGAAGGTGGAGGAGAAGGACTTTGTTACAGACTATGTGAGCCTGGGGCTGTGGGGGGCAGGGTGGCCCCATCCCTTCTTGCGGGGCAAAGAATGGAGCTGCCTGTGCCTCCGGTGCATCCCCAGGCAGGAGCGAGGGTGGCTGCAGCCCCTTTGTCTTCAAGCGTCCTCTGTGTTTCAGGGCAGCGATGCAGACAAAAGTGAGGACAACTTGGTGGTGGATGAGGTCAGTGCATCAGCTGGGAGGGGGCCAGGGTCAGTGTGTGCTGTCTGTCCCCAAGTTGGGGGCTAACAGGCTGCTAGAGGCAGAGGTGGGCATCACAGGGAGGTGCCAGTGGTACCCCTGAGTCATGCTCCCTGGCCCTCGCCAACGGCAGCAATGAGCCCCAAGATTCAGGCTCCCAGCCTGGCCCTTGCTCAAGCCACCAGCTCACCATGACCTGGGACATCCCTGCACTCCTGCCTGTTCTGCTGCCTGCTGATTTCCCTCTCCCACCCCCAGGACCCCTCTTCGCCGCACAGCGTCCACTCCTACTCATCCCGGGAAAATGGGGTGGAGAAGGTCCCACTGGGGAGGAAGGAGACCATGCCACTCAGCCCAACCTCCATGACCTCCTCCAGCAGCTCCCCATCTCGGAGCAAGGATGCACCCACAGTACGTGCAGTGCCTGGGGCAGCTGGGGCACTTCACTCAGGGCCTATGCTTGTGTCCCTGCTGCCCAGGTTCAGCTGACAGAGTGGCCAGACATGGGTCTACCTGTCTCCAAACCCATGGAGCAAAGGCAGTGCTGGAGGGACAGGACGGGGCTTCTGCTCTGTTAGATCCCAGCTCACGTCCTGTCCCACAGAGCCTGCAGTGCTGGCTGGGCTGGGCTGTCATTGAGGGGGAGGAACAGGGACCAACTTGCTGGAGAGCACCGGAGGAGACCCCCTGGCAGGGTAGTGGTGCAGCTGTCAGATCCCTGTGCTGTTTCCGGCAGGTGGAGAAGGCAGGGACGCCCAGCCTGAAGTCCAGCACCCCCACTTCCCAGGGTGACACCACGGCCCCAGGCTCCGGTGGGGCCCAGCAGTTTCGCCCTGCTGCTGCCAAGGCCCCCATAGACCCTCTGGGTGAGCTTGGCCCCACTGGGGCCCGGGCGGGTGTCTCCAAGCACTGGCTCCCAAGCCCTGTCCCTTCACACTGCCTCTCCCCCATCAGCCCTGGGCCTGAGGAATCCACTGGGAGTGCAGAGTCCCTACTCGGCTGCCTTTGGCTTGGCCCACCCTGCAGTCAATGGGGACGTGGCCGGGACTGGCGCCTATGCCAGCCTCCACCTCATGTCCCCGCAGCTCAACGGGGCTGCAGCTGCCATGGGAGCCAGCAGCTACGGACGCTCCCCCCTGGTGCGTGACCTGCTCCCCGCGGGGCCGTGGGGGCCACGGAGTGTGAGCTACTCTCACCTGCTGTCCCCTCCAGGTGGGCTACGACCCACACCCCCACATGCGCATCCCTGGGCTGGTGGCCGGCATACAAGTGGGGACCTCGGGGAAGCCGTAAGTAGGGCCGGGCTGGGCTGCGGGCTGTGCTGGGGCAGGGGATGAGGTAACCTGTGGGGCTGAACCTGGGTGATGCAGACAAGCCAGGACCAGCAGGGGTGGGGAGCACAACTGGCATCACTGGGCATGCTCTGCTCATGGCTCCAACTCCCAAAACGTGCTCCCTTTGTCAGACCCGCTGGGACCCACGTGGCACCGGCCACTGACCTTGCAGGATTCTCCTCTGGCTCTCACTGCTCTGCTCCGTTCCAGTGCCTACTCCTTCCACGTCAGTGCCGATGGGCAGATGCAGCCGGTGCCTTTTCCACCTGACGCACTCATCGGCTCCGGCATCCCCCGCCACGCACGGCAGCTCCACACCCTGACCCACGGCGAGGTGGTCTGCGCCGTCACCATCAGCAACTCCACACGACACGTCTACACGGGGGGCAAGGGCTGCGTGAAGGTCTGGGACGTGGGGCAGCCGGGCACCAAGACAGCCGTGGCTCAGCTGGACTGCCTAGTAAGGAGGAGGAGGAGAAAGGTCTTTGGCAGGGGGCTGGGAAGGGGAATATGCCCCTGTTGCAGTGGGAGGGACAGAGGGTCCTTTCACATCTGGGATGAGAAAAGGAGATCTGTCTCCTACACCCCCCAAGCACTCACAGCTCCTTCTTCACTTGCCCCGTTCCCTGTAACCCCAATTCAGAACCGTGACAACTACATCCGCTCCTGCAAACTGCTCCCGGACGGCCGGAGCCTGATTGTGGGGGGGGAGGCCAGCACCCTCTCCATCTGGGACTTGGCGGCCCCCACACCCCGCATCAAGGCTGAGCTCACCTCCTCTGCCCCCGCCTGCTACGCTCTGGCCATCAGCCCTGATGCCAAAGTCTGCTTCTCTTGCTGCAGCGATGGCAACATTGTGGTGTGGGACCTGCAGAACCAGACCCTGGTCAGGTGAGTCAGTCAGGGGGGAGCATGGGCAGAGCTGCTGGGGGCTCCTCAGGCCAGGGACCACCTGGTCCCCTGCAGCATGTCCCCACCTCTCCCTGTGTCTAACCCTGGCAATGGGACAGTGCCTGTCCTTGCAGCAGGGATCTTCTGCTCTCACTGCTGAGTGCTGCCCTGGCCACATTCTGTGCTGCAGGCGCTGGCCAGCCTGACAGCCATGCTCTTGCTTTCTCCATCCCCCTCTTTCCCAGGCAGTTTCAAGGCCACACGGATGGTGCCAGCTGCATCGACATCTCCAATGATGGCACCAAGCTGTGGACAGGGGGGCTGGACAACACTGTGCGCTGCTGGGACCTGCGGGAGGGGCGGCAGCTGCAGCAGCACGACTTCAGCTCCCAGGTGGGGCTGGGGTCATCTGGGAGCACCACAGGGCCAGGTGTGACCTGCTGTGTCAATGTCTGACCCTGTCTCTCCCCTCAGATCTTCTCCCTGGGGTACTGCCCAACAGGAGAGTGGCTGGCGGTGGGGATGGAGAGCAGCAACGTGGAGATCCTGCACGTCACCAAACCTGACAAGTACCAGTTACACCTCCATGAGAGCTGTGTTCTCTCCCTCAAATTCGCCTCCTGTGGTAGGCATGCCTCTCCTGGCCTTCCTTCTCTGGAGCCTCATGGATGCCACCTCTACTTCTGGCCTTGTGTCACAGGGCTCATTGCACTGGGGGCAAGGATTGGTTCCAGTACTCAGCCTTGTCCCCAGTGGATGACAGTCATATCCGTCAGAGAATGGGCATCTGTCCTTCCTGGAGCAGCGCTGGCAGCTGTACACTCAGCTCTGTTATCTCAGGACTCCCATTTGTGTTCCTGAAAACAGCCCCTTGCCTCTTGGGTAGCAGAGACTTGGCTGCCATGTCCACACCCTGTGTTCCACAGCCTGGGCAGGATGTGCTGCTGGAATCCAGTTGCTGGGCCTGGTTTGGTGACACGAGGCTCCTTTGTCCCTCCACAGGGAAGTGGTTCGTGAGCACGGGGAAGGACAACCTGCTGAACGCCTGGCGGACGCCCTACGGAGCCAGCATCTTCCAGGTGTGGGGCGTGCATGGCCAATGGGGTTGGGGGTTCCTCTGGGTGTGACTGCCAAGAGCTGCCCAGTACAACCTGGCTGTAAATATGTGTTAGCAATAACGAGCCCCATAAACAAACTTGCCCCTGCAGCCTCCCCGGGTGCAACTCAGGGTCAGAGTCCCAAGGACTGGGGACTTGCTCTGGGCCTGCTTCTTGTGCTTACCCCTGTTCTCTCCAGTCGAAGGAAACCTCCTCTGTCCTCAGCTGTGACGTCTCCACGGATGACCAGTTCATTGTGACTGGCTCGGGGGACAAGAAAGCTACAGTTTATGAGATCATTTACTGAGCACAAGAGGTGCCAACTGCGGGACAGGTGGACGTCCGTGTGGATGGATAGGTGGACTCCACCTGCCCTACTGCTGACTTCCCAAAGAACATGCAGCCTGTGGCCACAGCATCGCAGCTGGAGGAGAGCGGAGAGGGGTGAAGGTGGCCCTGGGACTGTGGCCAGGCATCGTGGGCTGCTTGGGGTGGATTTCCTGGGGACTTTCTCCTTGCTTTGTTCTTTGTCAGCTTCTTTCTAAATCTAGACTATGGGACTTGGAGGAGGGGGGGCCATCTGGCATTGTTAGGGCTTTTGTTGGGGTGGTTTTTTAATTTTGTTTGGTTTTAACAGTTTGTTGGGGGGGTATTTTGTTGGGGGTCTGGGTCTGCTGAGGCGGATGGGCTCTGGCCTCATTTCCCTCTGTGCCTGCCCAGGGTATATTTAATAATAAAAACAAACCAAAAAAAGGCAGCTGTGCCTTGTCCTGGGCAGTACTGCACGGTGGTGGGATGGAGCTAGGTGAGGATGGGTGAGACCAGGGCAGCAGCCTCATCCCCTTTGGCAACCACAATTTGCTGCTCCTTTCCTGTGCCAGGGCAGGTCTGTGGCAGCTCTGCTGTTGGCAGAGCCCAGCCCTGGTCCTGAGTGGGGTGGGGAGACCCAAGTGCAGCTGGCGGTGCAGGCACAGACCTGAGTGTGTCGGTGGCTCTGGTTGTTGGAGCAGCCTCCGTGGGGTGTGGGGGAGATGCCAGTGGTGGAGGAAGTGGTTTCTGAAGGAAATGAGATGTGAGCAATCAGTGCTGCCTTATCAGTCTGGCCTCCTGCCAGCACTGCCGTGGGGAAGCAGGGCTGTTCCCGAGAGCCTTGGGCACTGGCAGTGGCCATGGCCAGGGCTGGCAGGGAAGCTCCGTGCCGCCAGCTGCAATGTGGCAGCTGCTTTGGTCTCCTGCCCTGAGCCCAGCCTTGAGCCATAGCTCACCACACCCAGCACAGAGCCAAGGCTGCTGCTGCAGCTGTGCTGGAGCTGGGGCTGGTGGCAGGTGGGCAGCCACAGCTCTGCCACAGTGGGAATGGCCTTGCCCATGCTGCTGGCCAAAAGCAGGACCCGGAGGCTACATTTCACAGCCCAGCCCTCTCGGCAGGGTTGGGAGCACTGGCTGGCAAAGGCCCCTGCCCGTGCCCATACCAGCCCCTCTTTTGTTCCTTTTTATTAGTAAACGATTGAAAACACAGTTAAATACATTTATTTACTGATAATTTACAGCTGTTTCTCCAGCAGAAAATGGTTCCCATTAAATCAGTAGCAGTAATTCAAGACATATTCAGGTGGTACTGGCCTTGATCAGCTCCCCATGCAGCCAGCCTGAGGTACAGACAGGTCTCAGGACACACAGCCCAGCCCCTGCCCTGCCTTGGGGGATGCCAGGCCCCCCTGAGCCCTCACCTCCAATCATCATGCATTAACTGGGGCAGGGAGTTAGGCCAGGGCCTTGGTTTGGTGTCTGAAAGCAAAGGAGGAGGAGGAGGGAAAGCAGGGCTGTGGAACGGCAGGTCCAGCACTGGAGGCCTCTGTGAGCCCTGGTGGCTTTGGACAAGGACAGGCCCCTTCCTTGATGGAGGAGGGATGGTGATGGGGCTTCAACAGACCACCTTGTACACGGTGGCAAACTACCACAACCCTGTGACCCTGCAGTGCCCACCACCTGCACAAGGATCCACAGGGCCAGGACAGATCTGCTGCTCCCTCATGCGAAACTCCTCCTGCATGGAGGGCACCCCCATCCACAGCCTGGACCAGGGGGATGTCTGGGATGAATTGGCCTATCTGAGCCCCATGGCTATTTCATTCCTTGCTTTTTTCTTGCCTCTCCTACTTCTTCCGCTTTTTCTGTCTGGGGATTTTGTCGACACCAGCAAGGAAAAAAAATTAATAACAGAAAAGCTACGTGCTGTGCTGGCAGATTGCTCAGGGCGCTTTGTCTGCTCTAATCCGATTGTGCTGGGGAGCTGCTGCTCGCTGCTGCCCATAGCCCCCAGCTGGCTCCTGACCCAGGATGGGGGGATGCCATCGCTTGGTCCCTGCAGTGGCTGGGAGGCCAAGGAGTAGCAGAAACATCCCTCCCCCTTCCCACATTCTGATGTGTCAATCTGAGCACGGGACTGGTTCTTGGCAAGGAGGACGGGGAAAAAAAATTAAAAAAAAAAATCAATTGCTACGAGAAGCTCTGGGGAATCCTGAGGGCAGCCAGGGTGAGAATACTGCAGAGCCCACCCTCTGCACAGCAGCACTTACACCCCTCTGGGGGCATGGACCTCTGCTCCCAGGGCTGGGGGCCCAGCCATGGGTTCAAACCCTCAGCACTGGCATCTCTGTGCCTACCTTGGGCTGCAGCAGACTGCTCACAAACTGCCCCACTGGCCCCACTTTCCACCCCCAGCCTTGGCTGCCCACACGCCTCCCTACTGGACACTGGCCCTTTGGCCCGAGGGGTGTTGTGCTCCCACTGGAGGAGGTGCAGGTCGGGCTCGGCATCTCCCCACGAACTGGTGCCAGCCGGCTGCTGGGTGAGCAGCCAGGGCTGCCAGGCTCCGAGGTGGGGTCCTGGGGGCAGAAAACATCTGTGGGAAGCAGGAAACCCAGTCCCTCTGTGCAGGAAGGCAGGCACGACAGAGACCCGGGGGAGCCAGCTGGGCCTGGAGCCTGCAGGGACCACCAAGCCCCAGTTTGCTCCCCCCACCCCTCGCTGTCCCATCTGCCTAAGCAGCCTGAATGAGCAGCATCCACTCACGGGCCTCTGTTCTGCTCCATGGTCCCCTGGAAAAGAAACTGCCTTGATTTTTCTCTTTGAACAAAATTAGAGGTGACAGCAGGTTCAGAAGACACTGGTGGCCACGGATGCCTTTACAAGGAGGGATGGCGACCAGCACATGAGGAACTGACACAGAGCTGCCATCTCAGAGGCAAGGCTGCCCATCAGCTCTTGCACTCCTATAACTATTTAACCAGGTCTGTGATTTTTATCACCATAATTCCACCGAGTAGTTTTTGTAAGTGTTGTTTTCTGCAGAAATTCCTGCTGGTATTCCTTTTAGGGCTTGTATTTTCTTAGGAAGTGGCAGGAGGAAAAAATACCTCACACATGTTGTCCCTTCCCCTTGTCTTCCAGAAAACGAGCAGGTATGTCCCTGAAAACATCATCTCTGCCAAGAATAGTTGTGCCTGGGATAAATTTCTGTCATGCCTGCCTCAGTAGCCAGGGAAGGTTGTACCAGAAGTACATGGCAGTTCCATTGCAAAGGACTGGAATTCAGTGTGCTCCCTGCACTGAGACACTGACACAGGCTTGGTGTGTTAAAGTCGAGGCTGCTGGAAGGCCAGGCAGGGCATGAGGTGCACTGCAAAGCCCGGGGCTGGCAGGGCCAGGGTGTGTTGCGAGGCTGCCTGCTCCTGCCACCTCAACTCACTGGAGCTGCCAGCAGCAAACCCAACTCCCTGGAGCTCTCATCCCAGCTTATCAGTCTCCCCATATGGGATGCTACAGGAGAGGGACTGAAAGGGAATTGTGAATCAGAGCCAAACTTGTGGCTGGCAAAGCTCAGCCCTGGCTGGCACAGCTTTCTACTCAGAGCAGTGGGAGTGAAATCAGTCTTGGCTGACATGAACACATCAGAGCAGGGCTGGCACATGTCCTGGCTGGATGCTGTTCCCCACAGCAATGACCTGGAGCCTAAGGAACTCCAAAGCTTCGGAACCAGAGTCCTAAACTTGATGACTGCAGCTTGAGCTGGATACCCTGCAAGGTTCCAAGTATAAGGGCCTACCTCATCCACCACGAGGTTGTAGTCGCTCTTGTCCCCATCACTATCCTGCAAGGAGGGAGAAATCCAGAAGGGCTCAGTCAGGACTGGGAGAGATTGGACCAGGCTCTGCCCCAGGATCCCAGACAGCGTAAAGACTCGTTTTCTCCTGCTCATCACTCCTCATGGACCAACACCATGCCCCGCTGGCAGCGACCCAGACCTCTGGCTGAGTGGCCTCCCCAGGGCTCTTCATTTGCTTTGTTATTGCTCACAGGACACCACCTCCTTGCACCAGGGTAGGCACAAGGCTCCCCAGCCACTTCCCAGGACCAGCTCCCACAGCCACACTCTTTAGTGCACTCACAGAATGCCCAGGCAGGTTCTTCTCCTCCCGCTTCCGCTTCAGGCCCATCTGCTCCTCATCCTGCAGGCACTCAAGGGGGGAACAAGAAATGCTCTGACACAGAGGGGGGAGAGGAAGGCATGTCAGCCAGTGTGAGGGAAGACAGACACCCCTCACCTCTCAGTCGGGCCAGGCCCTGCTCCATCACTGCCTCCACCCTGGCAAAGCATGTCCCTGGCTGTTGGGCAGGAGCCCAAAACCCCAAAGCCACGGCCTCCCCTTCCTGGCCAAAGCAGGGCAGAGACAGCAGAGCAGGGGGCCACAGCCCCCGCTGGCAGATGACCCCACTGTGACAGCAATGGAGGAGGAGGAGGATGTGCAGCTGCGCCCTGGCCCAGCCACCAGCACCAAGGGCTGCGGGGAGGGCACGACTGGAGGGCAGATCTGCCCCTGCAGAGACAAGAAGGCATGGGGAGCGTAATGTCATGGTGGAGTGGAAAATCCCCACTGGAGCCGTGTTTACTTCACCTCAACCCTGCTGCATGGGAGCCAGCAGGCTGGGAAGCAGGATGGGGCCAAGCAGGATGAATACCCGTTCCCCAGCCGCTGCTGGCAGCTGCAGTGGTATCACACATCCCCTTGCATCCCTACATGATAATGCAGCCAAAAGGTGCCTCTCTGCAGACCAGGGGAACACCTGGCTGGCACTGGCTGCCCAGAGGGACTGCCTTTCCTCCCAAGCAGCCAGTGTGCTTGGGCTGGGGCGTGGCCTCCTGACCTTCCCAGGACTGCTCCACAGGGCTGTTCATGATGGAAATCAATCGGGGAGAACATGCCCCATCCCAGGGATCCCCTGAGCCGATTGTTCCCAGCACAGTGAGATCAACAGTTTTGACACACAGAATCAGGAAGCAGAAATGATGCTCCCTGTCCCCTCGGCAATCTCTGAAAGAGGCACCTGGGTAGGTCTGGGATCCCCTCTGCACAACACAGACACCTTCTCTCCTTCTTCCTCTCCCACCTGACTGACAGCCTAAGATCAATGCCAACTGTTCCCCTATGAAGGAGCTCTTTAACCCTTTCTTCCTCTGCCTGTAACAGGAACTGGAACTCTGGATATTGCAGAGCTGTAAGCTACTGTGGAGCCTGGGAATGGAGTCACAGATCTGGGACTGGGGAGATCATAAAAGGGAGGGGGCAGCCGAGGACTGCAGAGGGGCTGGCAGCACCGGGCTTAGAAGGGAGACCTGTTCAGAGTGATTCTTAAACTGGAAATCAGTTCAGAAACTGATTCTTAAACTCCTTGAAAAGGACAGAGCTGGTTATTTTGGGAGTAGCCCTTGATCTTTAGATTCTTGCATCAGCAAAGACTGAATTGAGGTGGCCCAGAACCTTCAGCTACAAAACACTGATACAAACACAATCCACTCAGGCCAGCAAAGTTTGCCCAGCACCCCCAGCCATTCCCAGGAGCCAGGGGCCAGCTCAGCTCCTGCCTGGCCCACACTGGAGATACCACTGAGGCCAGCTGAGGCTACCAGTCCGTCACGACTTACCCGGCTTGGGGCACGTTCTGGAGCCAAGCAGCAGCAGGGAGAATATCTGAGCAGATCCATGTCAGCAAGGCAGAGGGGAGAAGAGGAAGAGGCTGTTAATGCCAAGGCTGTGCCCCATATACTCGGGCAGGGAGGAGAGGGGGGCACTGCAGGGTAACACAGGAAACAACAGGACATGGGCTTACAAATCATACCTGATTTCCCACTTTGTCCACCTGAAGTGTGGATTCTCTGTTGTCTAATGGGAGATGAGCACATTGGTTTTCCTCAGGGAAGCAGGGAAACCTCTATCCACCCACCTACTTTCAAGAATTACGCCAGCTTTGGAATCTCTTCCCTAGATGTGGCAACAGGTCCAAAGCTGCCAGGAGGGGACAAGCCGACCAGCCAGCTGAGACCTCCTGAATCACACCCATCCTATTTCCTTAGGAAGCCATGCCTAAAAACCTTGCTTGGAAAGCCTCCGAAGCTTTCGTACATGCATAGCAAAACAGGTCCACCTCCCTGAGTCCAGGGAAAACGTGCCAGGCATTTGCTGCAAATCCAAGCACAGGGTTGTGGCTGCGGTCTAGCAACCCTCCCTGGTTGATTTTCACTCCTAGAAATCCACCAGCATTTGGAAAGAACAAACTCATTCAGGTCTCTGCTGGCAAAAAGAGTCAGGCAGGGATGGGGAGCTGAGGGACTCTTGTAGGCATTGCTCCAAGGCCATGGTCCAGGAGGGGGACTGGATGCCTGCCATCACCCCCACACATGCAGCTAGGCTCTGGTTTCTAAATTCCTTGCCCCAGATTTGTGGCTCCCATAGTTTCTACCAGGGGCTTACAACAGTAGTTTCCCTTGAAGTCTCAGCTTTGGGCATCAAATCTTTACTTGGTGTAAACCCTGGTGTAATTAGAGAAGGTTTCTTTGTGACGGGGACCTCACGCCCTCCCAGCTGCCTCACGGAGGGCTTTGCTCAGCCCAAACCCAGGTTGGCTTTGGGGCTGCCACTGGCACAGGCAGGGACGGGGCAGAGCTGAGCCGCAGACGCTGGCAGTGGGCCACCCACACACTGCGCTGTCCCCGAGTGTCGGACTTAAAGCCAGGGCAGAGCAAGGGACACAGAACTCCCACAGATTCAGCCCTCTTGGCATCGTGCCTGCAAACCCTGCAAGGAACTGATGGTGGTACCTGCCCTGCCCAGAGCAGGGACCCCGCTGCCATCCCCATCAAGTCCTGGGCCAGCTGGCAGCTCTCCCTGCTCCTTCCAAAGGGGGAGCAGAGGCACAGAACACCTCGGACCTGCCCCTGCCCCGCAGCGGCAACAAGGGAATGCAGAGAACCTGATGTATCCTCTGAGGAGAGCCTGTGGTAACAGACAGACCCACAGCCCAGCCACGGCCCCACCAGGGTAAGCAGCACTTCTGAGCAAAGGGGCTGTGGCTTCCAGCCCAGCCTCTCCAAGAGAAAACCCATGTCTCCTGGGGAAAACTCGATTCCCTCACTGCAAATCTACCCTGGCACTGGTGGAGGGACTGGCTGCTCTGAAGCATTTTTTCATCTCAGATTTCTGATAATCCCCGACAGTGTTGCAGAGGTCAAACCACGCTCAGAGCCAACAAAGGGAACATTTACCTGCTGCACCCTGGGAGCACCCCCGCACCCATCAGCGCCCTGCTCACCTGCAGGTCCCAGCTGCTGTCTCAGCCACTGCCACAATGCCCACTCAGGACCCTGGGAGTCAAAGACACCTCCCCTCCAGACCTCTCCTGCCCAGGCAGAGCAGGAACTGGACCCAGGTGGGTCAGGGCTCCTGCTTCTCCTGCTTGGCCCCCACTTCTATCGCCTTGTGGGCAGAGCCACTGGCCCCATGTGGCATGGGCCACCCCGGGTCCCAGTCCCATCCGTGGGTCCCAGTCCCACCAGATCTTGAAGTATGTGGGGATGGCAGGAATATGCTCATGGTCTACCATACTCCCTGCTACCAAAAGGAGCAAACTCAAGAGGGGCTGAGCCAGCTGGAGGAATATGGCAGTTGACTTGCCACTTTGTCAGGCATTGGTCCAAACTAATTTCCCTGGCAGAGAGCCCATGATGACTAGATTGATAAATCTGAAGAGGGAAAACAAATTAACACTGGAACAAAAGGGGAACCAAGGAAGGGTAAAAACACTCCTCTGACTTAGGGAAAAGGAGATTGGGAAAAAAAGAAAAGAAAGACAATCCATTTGCCCTTGGGCTCCAGCTTCTGCTGTTTCTTCCACATCCCTCCCTCAACTCAGGCCCCAGGGACCCTCCGCAGGAAGGCACCAGGGCTCACATAGAGGCTCTGAGTGGTGATTTGGATTGGTAGGTCCCTGTCCCAAGGAACTCAACAGCACATGTCCCGACAACATCTGGACTCCTTTGAAGCCAGTCCCTTGCAGAGAGCCGTGTCATGTCTCCCGTGCCATTACAGCTACACGGGGATGAGGAAGGGAATTTTCCAACGAAGTCTCCAACCTTGGCCTCTTCCCCACCATCTCCTGCTGCTGGCACAGACCCCACTCACTTACCTGCTTGTGCATTTCGATGTTCAGGCCATAGGACATCTCATAGCACTGAGGGAAAACCACAGCACAGCCTGATTAGGAGCTGCCCAGAGCAACTGGACGATGATCAGCCAGGGCTTTGGCTGCCAGTCCTGCTCCCCCTGGCCGAGCTCCCCTTTTGGTGCTCCCTCCAGCCCATGAGGAATGGCTGTCCCACACACCACAGGCCAAGACCCCATGCCACGAGCCTGGGACAAGGTAGGGAGCAGCCACAGACTGCTAACATCTGTGATGATTGCTCTGCAATTTCTGCACTAATTTAAGCCAGAGGAAGCCAATCCCTCTGCCCTCCACATCCCACCCTGGTTTGGCCTGTCCTGTCCCACTCCTAAGTCAGACTCACACCCTGATGCAGCTGCCCACCCACCCATGTGGGTGTCATGCTTGTGCAGAGCAAAGATGACAGTGGGTTATGCCCTTCACCAGTCACCAATGACTCTGCCAGTGGTGCCGGTAGCCGACCCCATCCCCTCACACATGGGGATTAAAAAAAAGAACCAGAGGACCTGCATTCCTCCAGCAAAGCCTATTCCAAAGGAAGTAGTCCACCTCTGGGAATCCCTAAGCCTCCAGGATGTGGGGAGGGATCCCAGCTGATGGATGACAAGAACATGCCCTGTGATGTCGACACCCCTGGCCTCAAGGACAGGGCTGTCTTCACCCCAGGGATGGGGGTTCCCCGAGTTCACATCTTTTTGCCTCTTGGACAGCGTAATTTGGGTTCCCCCTTTCCCTAGAGGGGCCAAGAGTGTCAGATGCTAAAGGAGAGGGAATGCTGCTCCTGTTCTGCTGTCCCCATTTTCTTTCCTTCATCCCAGCAGCTCCCCTGTTCCTGCCAGGCTCTGGCTGGCAACTGTGGAGGCTCCTGCTCCTTCCCCTTTCACCTAAAACACCAGTCTTAGGATATGAGTTCTGAAACACCCACCCCTTGGGAGAGAGACAGGGAGGAGTGGGGAGCTCTCTTAAAAGGTTAATTAGAAAAAGAGAGGAAAAAAGAAAATAAAAGAAACAAAACCTATGACAGGATTCCTGGGCTCTAGCAGCACTGAATATGCAGATAGCAGCAGAAGAGCTGGTGTTGTGAGGAATAGTGACTAATTCCTTCTTCCCTCACACCTGCCCTGGTCCCAAGGGCAGCACCAGGCCGGACACCCCCAGCAGGGCATTGACCCCTCTGGGTGAGCGGCTGAGTGGAGTCCCAGCACTGGGACCTCTCTGAGGGCAGCAGTCCAGGATGCGTTGAGGGAAGGCAGCAGGGACAGGGTAGGGGGAGCTCACCATGACATAATGTCTCTGCATCTCTGTCTTCTCAGTCATCAGCTCCTCACATTCCAACTTCAAGCTGTAAACGGGATCCAGGGTTTCCATTCACGGACCAGCATCACCTGCCCCATCCCTCCAGACCCCATCCCTGTGATCTCAGGAAGCTCGGCACAACTCCTGCCTCCCCCTGCAGTCTCGCAGGGCTGCAGGGGTGTCACACGCCCTTCCCTAAGTGGTGTTGCTCTTCCCGGGGCACCTGCAGCCCACTGCTGTGCTGCTCCCACACCTGCGGCACCCACCTCGTCCTCTGTCCCCGCGGCACTTGCCGTCCCCTCCACGTCCCCCTGCACTCTGCTCAGCCTGAGGAAATGAACTACGGCTGATCTTCCCCGAGGGACCCCCACTCAAGACCTGGCGCCCTAACCGACGGTTTCACGCTACCACTCAGCCTAGGCTCCTCTCCCCCTCCTCCCCAGGCGCTCCCATCACCAAGCGCCCTTTCTCCGCCTCCTCCTTCCCCACTTCGCCCCCTGCTCGAGGACGCAGCCTCCCCTGTCCCCACCCCCCAGTCCAGTCACATCCTCTGCCCGCAGCTCAGCCCGACCCCCGGCCGCCGCCACCCCGCGCCCCCCGCCCCACCTGTGGTACTGCGCCTGCAGGAACCGAAATTCCTCCTTGATGCGGTCGCAGATTTCAGGACGGGCCGGAGCATCCAGCCGGATCCCGGAGCATCCCCACCGCGTCCCGCCCCCTCCGCCCGCTCCACCTTAACCAGCCCCACGGCCCGCGGCGCCGGCGGCCGCGCCTGCCATTGGCTGCTGCTGCGGGAGCGCCAGCCAATCGCCCTGCCCTGTTCCCACATGGGCTCGTGACGGCACATCCCAGGATGGCCAATAAAACGTGAGCGCGCAGCTGGAGCCCCGAGGGACGAGCTGTGGGGCACGCTGGGAGTTGTAGTCCGCCATCGGCGGCTCCTGCGCGGCGGCAGCGCACGAGGCCCGCCCGGTCCGTCCCGCCGCCGCCGCGGGCCTGGGGGGGCCCGGACCGGCGCTGCCGCGGGGCCCGGTCCGGCGTCACGGGCGGGCGGGGCTTCCGCCGCGGGCGGCCCGGGAGGGTGGACTGCGCGGCCCACGAGGCCTTGCGGCTGCCGCCAGCTGCCACTCAAAGTAACGTGGGGCGGTGGGGCCGCGGCTCGGGCGGGACCGGAGCTGCCGCAGCCGCGGGGCTCGGCTGCCCTGGGGCTGCCCCGGCCCGGGGGGCGCGGGGAGGATGCTCCGCTCTGCCCCGCAGAGTCCCGGGAGCTTCCGGAGGGGAACTCGCCGAGGGTCCCTTCCCTGTCCCTTCCAGCTGCAGCTGCTGTGCAGTCCTCGCACTCGAGGGTGGTAAAGGCGAGTGAAGAACCCTTAAATATTGCAGGACCCAGCTGTACCTGGGCACTGCACAGGCAAGCACAAGGTTAAATATTTAATGCTTCGAATTTCATCTTAATCTTTTATTCATTTTGTTATTTACTTGCTGCATGCTGGCGGCAGGGGCAGGGGCAAGGTGGTGGGCACAGGAGGCTCTCCCTCCTCTTGCTTCCATGTCATCCCCTGTTTCCCCTGCTAGGTTGGCCACAGACTCTGTCAGCCCCAGCACTTGCCCGTTTACCTTCCCTGTTCACTGGGTAGGTCCAGTGACACAGGCAGGGATGGACACCAGCCCGGCACTAGCTCCAAAGCCCCCTAAAACCCTCCCACATATATGTCTGTGTATGTGCATCATATATCTGCACATATGAATATACATATTTTAATTCAAATGTAAAGTTTTAGAGGTTTTTTTTGTTTGTTGCCTTATTGGGAGAGTTGTGGGGGTTTTATTTAAGGAAAGTGTTTTTCAAAAACTGGAAACACTTCAGATTGTGTTTCAAGGGAAGGAGAGACTGAGAAGATGCTTTGCACATTTTTCAAAACTCCTCACCAAAAATTGCCAGTTTTCCCTAGGCAGTTTCTCTGCTCTTCCGTCTCGGAGAGTGACACAGGTAAACCTGGAACAGGCAGCTCTGGAGTGATGGATGTCACACACGTCTTGCTCGCCCTCCATTACTGATTGACATGGGCCCTGGAGCAGCACAGCCTGTAACCCAGAGATTAATTCGCTTCAGCTCCCAGTGCTTGGACTGGGGAGAAATCAACAGCAGTTAACCCTTGGCATCCCCAGGCCTCCAGGAGCAGCAGCAAGGGGAGCTGGTCCCGCTGCTCCCCCTGGCACAGGGACAAGGTGCAGGGCAGCAGACACGGCCCAGACCCACCACTGCTGAGGACGCTGAGCTGAGGCCCGGCCCCCTCCCGCAGCAGCCGCGCTCGTGCCTGGCAGCGGCAATGCCTGGAATAGCCCCAAAGGACGAAGGCGTTTGAAATCCAGGCCAGGATCAAGAGGCAAGTGGTGTAAACAGCCCTTCTGTTTATAACCAGCAGAGAAATCAAACCAACCTGGGCTTTGGACATCCAGGAGCTCCATTTGAATCTGGATCCAAGCAAAGCAGGTTGCTGCTGCTGGAATTACCCTAATGATTTCATCTTTCAGCTTCCTTCCCAAGCGCCAGCCTGGGGCAGGGGAACACACAGCCTCCTGTCCTTGAGAGGAAGGGCAGCCCCAGCTCTGTCCCAACTCTGTGCTGTGGGTTGAGCCATTCCTCTCCCCAGGTGCAGCCTCCTGCTCCCACCACATCTCTAGAGTGGATGGTCAAGGACAGAACCCATTGTTTCTCAGAGACACTGAGGGTGGCCCGGGCTCCCCTGCAGCCACCCATCATTTCCAAACCATCCTGTTTTCAGCTCCTCACTTGCATACTTGAATGAGGAGCCTTGAATTCAGCAGGGACAAGTTCATGGAACCCTCAGACAACATGAATTTCCCAGGCCATGTATACCAGTATCTGGCACAAAGAGGGGCCTCATCCTGGCTGGAGTCTGTCTTAGAATGAAGATTAGATGAGAAGGGAAACTGAGGACAGGACCTGGCATCAAGGTGGTGAGAGCTAAGCCTAAGCTGTACTAGAAATCAAGGTTCTTCAGTGCCCTGATCCATGCTCCCAGGACCAGCCTGCAGGTACCCATCCCCGAGCCCCCAGACTGGCATTCACTCTCCAAAGCCACATGTCCCCAGAGCCCCTGGGGACAGGCAGGAGCCCAGCTCCCTCCTACCATGCCCAGGCAGGGCCCCTCCCATGCATCACTCTTCCCTGCAGTCCCTTGTGCCCCCCCTGGTGCCAGGGACACCTTGTCACCCTGGGGGCTGTGGACTGGGGGATGCCTGCAAAAGAGAAGTGGGAGCCCTCAGAGCAACCCAGCAGCTGACAGACTCTGATCTCTGGCACTGGCTTCGATCTGTATGTTGGCTCCTGTTTGCACTTACCAGCTCTGAGTGGTTCTTAATTATTGATGCCTCTTTTAGCTTTTATCTGGTGCTCACTGCAGCCAGAAAGGGCTTGACGTTCCTGCATTAGTGATGAATTGGGAAGGAGGCCTTGCTCCACCACCATTCCTGGCTTGCAGGCTGTGCCACTGTTTCAAGCAAAGCTGTGCTGAAAAATGAGAAAGGCAAGAGCAGGAGTGGGATGTGGCAGAGGAGATTCTGATTCCTACTACTGCCACAGGCAACAGGGGGCTGGGGGATTCTGTCCTATGGGAAGGACCAGAAGGAGATGGACCCAAACAGGTGTGGAAGCCTCCTTCACCCAGTAAAAAACTGGCATCTGCTCATTTCATGGAGAAGGCCTCAGCAGCCTCGTGGTTTGTCCAACCCCCTTGCCAACTGAATTGAGGCCCCTAATTAGCTCTAACAAGAGGGATGTCTATTCCTGAAAATGGCCCAGACCAGTTTCTCCTAAATCCTCCTTTCTTGCATATCTATCAGGAGTAACATCCACTTATGGTGCTCCCTACCCCCAGGCTGAATTTGAACCACTGACCTCGAGGTGAAAGCACTGGAAGAGCTCCAGCCTCCTGCAGCCACAGCTCCTGGCGGATTTTGCAGCACTGATACAGCAGAGATGGTTTTAGGAACTGTCCATTGCAGCAGCCCCAGCCCAAAGCCTGAAGCTGTGTTGGCCTTTCACATCAGAAACCTGCTTGCTCGGTGTCAGCGAGGCCCTCAGATGAGCTGCAGGACCACAGGGTCAGACTGTACTGACTGGCAGCATTCCAGCAACTCCCAAGCAGGGCAGGTTGGAGTGGTCTGCCTGGTGCTGCAGCCCCCCAAGTGCAGTGGGGTCAGACCAGTGCCTGCCACACAGCACCAGCTCTGTTATTCCCAGAGAGGGGATCTGAGCTCTGGATCTGCTCTGGGGCAGCACCAGCAGCATTGAGTGCCCAGTTTGGCAGGGGACAGGGCTGAGACCCCCCCTGCAAGAGCCTGAGCCAGCAGCTGGAGCTCAGTGACCACCTCCAGAGCTGTGCTCCTTCACAGACCCCTGTCCCTTGCAAGCCCGTGCTGGGCACCCTGCCTCAGCCATCCCCAGCTTGGATTAGGCTGATCAGGCACCACAGCCAGATAACAGCCACATTGTCAAGCCCTAGTGCTGCCCACAGGCTCTGTAACCCACCAGCCCCTCTATACCTCAGCTGGGTGAACAAAGACCCCACAGCTTCCTTCCCAGGGGAAGGAAATTTTCCCACTCCAGCTGGCCTGAGAGATACCAAGGGGAAGATGTTATCAGGGTGGAACAGGCTCTGGAGCCAGAGGACAGCTCTAATTATCAAGAGCCAATTCCATGACAGCAATCTCAGCCCCAAGGCATTGCAGGCCAGATTTTCCAGAGGGGCCAAGTGCCACAGAAGCAGCTTATCCTCTGTGCCCACAGGAAAAATGAATTATGCACACACAGAGCAGAGTTGTGGCAGCCTACAGGGACCATCACATGTGTTACCAAACCATGCTGCTCCTGCTCCAAGTACAGAGCTGTTAGACTTTCAGGGAGTTTTGCCCTGGACTTCCCTGCTTTTCTTCCAGAGAGCCCCCAGTCCCTTTCACCAACCCCTGCTTTCACCCTGCACTCCAGTTTGTTCTGGCTTTCCCTGGGCATCCTCCTTGCCCTGGCTCCAGCAGACTCCAGCTATGGCACAACTCTGCAGGGGTGCCTGCTGGGGGAGGGATGGTGTCCCAGGGCAGGATGCAGGCTACAAAGACAGTCCCATTCCACCAGCCCCTTACAAGACAAGAGTGGGAAAGAAGCCAGAGCTAGGGGTTAACCCTGCTCCTCCTGGCTGACAGAGAAACCTCCAGAGACGGACAGCAGTGCATCCAACAAGCGAGGCAGGGAATAGTCTGGGATACGCTACCATCTGGAGGAGGGGGGGCTGCTCCTCCCAGACACCTCCCACAACACACATGGAAACCAAAGTAGAGTCCAAGGTGAACCAGCAAAACTAACTGTTCTCCCCAACTGATTTCCCTATCTGGAGGAACAGGAGAAGGAGGGAATTAAAGTCCTACCAAAGGCAGCAAGAAAGTGGCAGCAAGTCACAGTTTTAACCAACCTTCTTATTTCTTTATTTGAAAGGCACAGCTTGTACGTCCTTGATACAGCATTTTCAGTTCCTCTTATTATAGGTCAAGTGATTAAACACAAAAAGCAAAACAAGATCTTTCTAAAGGACTATATACAAACACCAGATTATTTTTTTTCCATTTTTGTTTTTTAAGAAGACACGCTAGCGCACGGATAAGAACAGAGAAAGCTGCTGTATCCTCTACACAGGGCAGGGGCACAGGGAGGGGGAGGCCAGGGAAGGCTCTCGGTCTGCCTGCCCCTCTGCCCAGCTGCCTGGGCTCCAAAGCTGAGTGCTGTGCTGAGGGGGAGCAGGTGGCACAGGCTCCCCCTCCAGCCCAGGGCCAAACCCTGGCAGCCAGAGATGGTTAAGAACAGGTACATGCAGAACAGCAAGGCGCCAGCCTGGTATTAGTGCAGGAGGGGTGTGGGGGAGACAGGGCCAGGGCGATGCGACGAGACCAAGAGCGCCTGGGGAGGGAGGAGATTGTTCTGGGCCAGGGATCCCAGCAGGGAGTTGTGCAGAACTTTTAGGATCAAGGGGCAATCTTTAAATACCGAGGGGGGAGCAGCGGGCAGAGGGGAGCCACATGGCACCGAGGAGCTGGGACAGCCAGGGGGGCAAGTGGCCCCAGAGCAGCCCAAGCCAGGCTCTGGCTTGGCTCTGTGACAGGGTGGGAGGAGGGACAGGGAAGCCAGGCTGGGCACAGGGAGAGCGTGATCGGCCACATGGTTACTGCTATGGCGCTTGCATTGCTGTGCAGCAGCCTGCCCGTGGGGATGGCGGTGGGGGCATCGGCCAGGCCCTGCTGCCCATGGGAACAGGCCTGGCAAGCTGCCACCAAACACAAGTCCCGCAATTCTGCTGCACAGCAACTAGAGAGAGATACTGCATCTTGCATTAACCCACCCCCTCTCCCCAGACGGCCCCCTCCCCCCAGCCCCTCTAATCCGATTTCTCCCCATCGTCATCTTGGTGGGCATCCCCGTCATGGCCATTCTTGTCCTCCTTGGAGAGGTGAGCCTGAGAGCCCAGGGCCGAGAGTGAGAGGAGCCCAGTGCCGGCACTGACAGCAGGGAGGGATGGGGGCTGGAGGCCCACGGGGAGTGGAGTCAGAGGCAGAGCGAGGGCTTGGAGCTGCGACAGCTGGTGAGCTTGAAGCTGCTGCTGTAGAGAATGATGGACAGACAGAAAGACAGAACAGGGATATTGTCATTTTGAGTGCACTTGGACCCCAACCTAAGGTCCTGGAATGCCCAAACACACTGTGCCAGAAATCAAGCTTAAACCAGAGACCTCAAGGTCCTGGAGAGCATCACAGCCTCAGGGCAGGTGGGAAAAGAGATTCTAGAGTCCTGGGGCTGTGACACCCTCAAGAGAAGACTCAACAGTGTGTCCCCAGCACAACACACAGCCCCTACGCCACAGGACATCTGGCATCAGACTCTAGCTTGTTCCAAGGATGCAGTTAAAGCCCTCACAACCTTGACCAAGAGCAGATGGTGTTTTCATGCCAAGGAGCTGCTTTGGTTCCTGCTCAAAACCAAAGCTCCTCTCCTTGCACCCTGCTGAGACAGAGGAGGGATCCCTGCTCCCCTGCAAACCCATGGCCTCGGTCACAGCAAGCCTGGATGGAACCAGCCCTGTTCCAGCACAGCCAGCCCAGCACCTGCAGCTGCAGCACTGTGCACAGCACAGCCTGCTCCCAGCAGGCCAGATACATCCCCAGGTCACCACTCCATGGCCCAGCTCCGTCTCAAAGGTCAAAGATACCAACTCCCATCCCTCTGAACCCAAACTAAACATGCATCACGTACACGGATGATGGAGTTCAGTTCTGGTGCCGTAACCTGCTTAGCTCGTTCAATGGCTCCCAGGACTTGCTGCTGATGCTGGTGTGGAGAAAACAGAGGAATTCAGGGTCATTTCCAGTGCCACTGGAAAGCAGAACAGGGGTCTCACACACATGTACGTGCTGCTCACACTGGGGTGTCACGTCAGAGACAGGCTGGTTACCCCCACAGCTGGAGACACCTGCACACACTTCACCCATGACAAGGGCCTCACACTGAGGCCCATGGCAGCAAGGAGCAGGGAAAGAAGCACATTTGTCTCATCCATTTCCTCACCACAGGGTTAAGCAGGTCCCCTTCTACTCCCACCCTCGTCCTGCTCTGCAGAGGCCCAGCAATCCTTGGCCAGAAGGACTCTGAGGTGGGCAACATCTCTCATCCTGCCGCCCTTCACCTACACAGACCCTCTAACAAACAAAATGAGTCATAAAAGCAGAAGCGCTTGGGAAGCTCCCTAGTCCTTGGGACACATCCCATATCCCAACTGCAGCAACTGGGTGCTCCAAACACAGGCAGGAAAAATGGCTGTATCATGTACTTAAAAATTATAAAGGACAACTATACTTTCTCATTGGAGAGCACAAGGTCTCAGCACCAGGCCTGTCCACTGCACTCTAGCAAGGGGATTTTTCTTTCCATTTTGGCAGCAGGACAGGGCAGGGATTGCATTAAGATGCAAAAGGTTTAGTTGTGGCTTAGTTATTAGGCAGCTCTGATCTGATCAGCAAGCCACTTTGTCTTTCCCAAGAACAGGTGGGTGGGAAAAACAGATCCTGTGCCCCAAGTCCATCATTGACCCCAAGCAAGAAGCCTCCATCCCCAACTAGTCCCGACCAAATTGCCAGGAGAACTGCCCAGAGCTCAGCCTCCATGGGGAGATGGAAAGATACAGCATTAGAGGTCTTTCATCTTCCCCTCGCCTCAGGCAACAACTCCCAACGTGCCCCCCCCATTAATTTCTAAGGGGAGTGGGAGGAGCCCATCAGCAGCATTAATTAACGAGGCAGAGAAATCAGATCTCAAGGAGCCACAGGGAGGTATTTTTTTAAGCGTCGTACCCCAGTTAGCACCCAAAGCTCCCACTGCCCATGCAGAAGTGGCTGATGACTCAGGAACCACAGGTAGGAGAGACCAGAGCCCATCTTTGTCCACAGCCACCACAAAAGGGACAGACAGGCACATTACCCACCACACAGCACTCAAGGAGCCAAAACTGCCTTGAAGGGCTGGTCCCTGTGCAGGGACAGAGAGCAAGCAATGAGGTTTCCTAGACCAGGGGTGGGGAGCTGCCTGTGCCAGAGGGCTGTGACACCTCATTGGCTGCAGCAGAACAGGGGCCTCTACTCCCCTCTGCCAACACACCTCCAAGCTGGGGAACTCACCTCTTGTGAAAGGTAGGGCAGAACCTGTGCACAAATCCCATTTAGCCTCTTGACGATTTCAGCCTAAAAGGTGGGAAGAACGGAGAGGAAAGGTCAGGCAGCTCGGGACTGAGCACCCACAGCACCAGCTGCCCCACCTTCCTCCTCCCCAGCCCAGCCCTGAGTCACCAAATGGCCCTAAGAAAACGTCCTCTCCTCAGAAAGATGCTGGCAGCGTTCTGGTGCCATGGGGGTCACTTCACCCCTGAGGCACCTCCCTGTACAGTTAAATGAATTGATGCTGCTGTCTGCAAAGAGCAAATATTCAATATTCTCTTTCTTCTCCAGGTCTCCGACTTTCATTTAACAAATTGGGGGCAACTAGATAGGAAACTCACTATAGACCCAGGTGGGGATGTGTTGAGTTACATTTGCCATGTAGATACAGACAGACACATGTGCTGCTTCCATCGAAATCCCTCCTCAGACTCCTCCTCCCTGCAGCTGAGCTGCTGGACTGGGGCTACTCAGGGAGACCAGAGGGGCTGGGCAGCTTCCTCACTACCCTCACACAAGCAATGGCAAGTTCTGGGGTATTAAATGCTTTCCTCCTGGCAAATAGTGAAGCTACCAGTCCTTTGCAAATCACTTTCCAGTGGCATCAAAAGAAATACAGAGCCAGAGTTTAGGCACACACCAAAAACAGCGGAGGGGACCCCACCAGCACCACAGGGAAGCAGACTAGGCTGGGAGACATTCACGGGACAGCAGTGAGGATTTGTGGCTCAGATTCTTCAACAAGATGCAGGTTTTCCCAGGAAAGCCAGTCTCCTGGGCTTAGCAACAAGGGCAATGAGATCAGAAGCACCAAGTGCCTTTGTGGGGAGCAGAACTGTGCTAAGAGGCTTATAACTGAGTCATGACATGCAGCCAACTTTGTGACTGGAGCTGGAGCCAGAGAGAGACAGGCTCAGAGAAGGCTCATGTTGTTAATACCACAGGTAATTACTCACTGAGGGTAATTAACAACTTAACCATCAGTGAGGGTAATGAGCAAACTTATCCAAGCTGCCGCACAGTCTCCAAGCCACAGCTCCAGATCCTGCCTGCACTGCCCTGTCTGATGCTTAAATACCTGTTCAGGCCCTGAGCAGAACCACAGGGTGCCCAGAGCCCAGGGTGAGAGCTCTCAGTCCAGCACTGTGATCCTGAGAGGTGGGGGGGCCCTGCATTTCAAAGGCAGCTCTGACATTTTACAGGCTCATGGCATTTCTAGTTCCTGAAATACCACTGAAGTGACAGGGAGCAACACGCAACAGACAACCACCTTCCCCAGGAATTAGAGCACTTGGAAATGCTTTTTCCCCTACCTGTTTGTGCATTTCAATATTCAGCCCATAGGACATCTCATAGTACTGTAGAATAGGAGAGAAGAGAACAAAACAAATTGTAAGTCAAGTCTCCACCAGGTAAAATGGCTCCATACAGCAGTGCTGGGAGCTACCACTGCATTTCTGGCAGGGTCTTCTACAAAAGCCAGGCATGGATGGAAGGAGAGCAGAGGCCAGCCCTGGGAAACAAAGACAGCAGGAGGCACGCACAGAGACCCCCTCCAGCTCTAAAGCAGAGCCCTGAGCCCAGGTGGTCCCTGTCCACCCTGCTCCAGCCTCATGCTGCTGCAGACAGAGACCTGGAGACTTGCCAGCTGGGCCCCTCACAGACAACTTTCCACAGTCTGCATCAAGGTGAGAGTGTGCAATGCTACATCAAATCCGGAAAAAGGCTCGTGGCTCCACAGACTTCTATATCCACAGTCAAAAGAGAGGGAGGCTGAGTCTGCAAGCTTTGCCTGGCCAGTACCCTAAAGCCCACATGGCTGCTTCAGCAGCAAATAGAAGAGATCACAACTGGACTTCATCTAGCAAGTAACACATCCAGCTATGCACAGCTTCAGCTGTTTGGGAAGAAGTTATGTGGAAACCTCCCCTCCATACAAAAACAATTCACCCAGAAAACCCCTGCATAGCAGCAACAGGCAGCTACAATCTGTTGGCAGGAGAAGCTAATTCCTGACCCCTGGAAGAAGTGGTTATAAGGCTGATGTTCGAGAGTTTAGAAACCTCCTCCTGCAGCTTGCAGAGTGCAATCTTGATTTTTCCAAATGGAAAGAAAAATCCCCATCTGTGCTCATTTAATTCAAGGGGATCACTGGCATTCTGGTACCGACACCACAAGTCTGAGAAGTGCCCAGTTTGGTATCGGCATGATCTCAGCCTGCTCTAATGCTGCTGTAGGCTCTCAAGGCTTCTTTGCATTCTGAAAACTAAGCAGGAAGGAGAAGCTCGACCCCCAAGCTGCCAATTGTGACTTATTCAAAAATCAGAGCAGCTGTAGCAGCTTTGCACATTCACAGAAGCCCTCCTCTTTGCTTCCTGTGACTTGCTGTGGTGGGGAGCGGCAGCAGCTCTGCGCGACTCCAGCTCAGCCACGCAGATGAGGCAGGAGCTCCTGTGCCTGCAAAGCCTTGAGCACTGCACCACGAGTAACAGCCCTTCCCCTCTGCTGCTGATGGGAACCTGAATCAATTCTGGTGACTGTTAGTATTAAGGGGACAAAATATATCTCAGCCACATCTGGAGATGAGGGTCTCCATGCAGACTGCAAGGCCCCAGAAGCACTTGTTTACCAGTGAGAATGGGGCAGACTTTCCCATTTAATATGCAAGGAAAGCTGTGACCTCTTCTCCTTGTCCCCAGCTCCAAGCACACCTTGCTCCCCACAGCCTCAGAGTCTGGGCACACAGGCTGTACAGGAGGATGGAGGGGCCAGCTCCCTTATTTCTGGTTTTAAAGTCCTAACTCCACTCCGAGGTGCTGCTATATTAATTTCTACATCTTATCTCTTCCTTCCAGGGCAGGTGCAGCAGCTGGCAAGCAGGCACCAGTTCATCTTCATGGACAATATCACAGCCTCCTGCTAACTCTATGATAGGAAAGGAAGAGACCACAGTCCTGCCTGGCATCCCTCCTTTCTGCTACAAGGGCCGTTCCAGAAGTATTACCTGGCAGGCAAACCGTCACCCTGCCTACCAGAACACAGCTGTTTCCTGGCAGATTTCTCTTTGGAAAGCCACAGCTAAGCCTGCTGCCCGCACATGGCACCATGTCTCATGCCTTTACCAGGCACTGCCCCAGGATTTGCACATTCTGTGCTGGGACACGCGTGCTGGAGAGACATGCCAGCACTCAGCACCACGGCTCTGCAAGGCTGTGGGGTCACCAGAAGGTGCACAGGGTTTCGCTCTTGCACAGAAGCTGGTTTCTGCTTCCAACATCCCACCAGGATTGTGGGGTTTCCCAGCTTTTTTGGAGCACTGCTTTGTCTCTCATTGGCTGTCATCCTCCCAGAGTACCCAGATGCCTGCACACCAGCACCTTGCAACCCATTCTCAGGTCTGTAAGAGCTGTCACTTCCCCTGGGCGCAGGGAGCAAGGCCAAGGACCCATCAAGCAGTCAGCCACTGGGCTCAGTTTTCTACATCAAAATATTCTCTGCTACTTCCCCACATTTTGACAATCCACTGCATGCAGCCACCACAAAATAAAGAACAGCCCCATTTTCAGAAAAGCCAATGCCAGCCCTGCTGAGAGCCCCGGGGCTTTGCGGGGCACAGGCTCCCTGCCAGGCAGAGCCCAGGCACTGGCACCTGCTCACACTGGAGTCGCCACCCACACGCTCTTGGCATCCAGGGCTGGTCCTTACCATGACGTAGTGACGCTGCATCTCCGATTTCTCACTGGCTAGTTTGTCACATTCCAACTTCAAGCTGAAAAGCCAGAACACAGTAAGAAAACCACAAACAGGAGGTGAGAGAGTTGATTGCTACAGAGCAGCTGCTTCCTGCACGGCCTCATCCTGGCCAGGCTGGCTCCTTGGACATCTCTATCTGGACTTCAAACGGCAGCCAGAGCTGGGCCACACTGTGCACAGCAGTGACTGCACAGAGCCTGCTCCCACCTTCCCAGCTGGAGTCCCACCAACACACACAGGAGAAGGACACGGGCTATCCGCCAGCTGAACACTGACTGCCCTCAGGCAAATTTGTTCCACAGGAAGGAGAGTGCTGGGCAGAAGCAGAGCTGGCTGCCCAGGGAGGTGTTTGCCATTCCTCAGTGGATCACTGGCAGGTGGGGATGGCTTCTGGCACGGGCCTGTCTGCAGCACTCAAGGGATGCTCCAATATAACATCAAAACCAAAGCCAGTCCCACTTCTGGATGGTGGGGGGGAGGCTGAAGTGCAGCACATCCCTCCAGAAGGAAGGATTTTTCCTCTTCCCCTAAATTCTTCAGAGAATGTGCTGCTGCTCCCAGTATTTTATGAGACTCCAACTCACCCACAGAGCAACTGCAGCCGGCATGTGCTGTGGTTTTATGTTTCAAACAAGAAACAGCTTCACCTACACAAAACCTGCTCCTTCTCAAGCAGATTAAGTCCAAGGGGGAAGAGTGGGGTAAGGGGAAACCTTGTCTTTCAGCAGGCACATTCCTTGGGCTACCCTACTCCCTCGATGGCACTGCCAAGACACAGGGACACCAGGAAATGGCCACTTCCCAGCAGTTTTTCTGCCTGCTCCTGCCAGAATGACACCACCACAAACTTGTGACTTGGCTGCAGGCAGAGCCTGGGCTGGGGGACATTGCAACCACATGGCAGCAATGCACACACGGGGCTGTGGCAGAGGGCATCACCCGGTCACTTTAACACAAGAGCATCACGTTTATTTCAGACACACACACGCAAAGTAACAGATCGTCTCAAGCCAGCTTTTGGGTCAGAAGAAATATTTACACACACGCACACGCATACACACAGAGAAAAGCATAAGCTTTTGGATTTAAGTGCTCCCTGCAGCATTTGCAGTCCCAGAATGGCAGCCAGCAATAAGAACTGAGGAAAACTCCCAGCAAGAGGCGGGAGGCCTGGCAACCATCCCTGCAGTCCTGGCTGAGCAGTGCTCGGAGGAAAGACCTTGGCCGGAGAGGGGAATGTGCGTTCTCGTCGCTGGGCTCCCATGTGGACATGACTAACCCCCTGCCCGAGGTCCTCCTCCAGCCAAAGGTGTTCCAAGCTATGCGACCGGGTCCCCTCCCCCGTGTTCTCATTCGGTCCACGCAGTGAAGCAACGAGCAGAAGAATCGCAGCGATTCCTGCGCGTCGCCGGCCAGCCCAGCAGAGCTGCGGGACAGCCCCGGGCCCGCTGGGAGCACGTACCTGTGGTACTGGGCCTGCAGCAGCTGGAACTCGTCTTTGATGCGGTCGCAGGAGTCGGAGGTCGTGAACTTCAGCTGCTGCGGCAGGTGAGAGGAGCCCTTGAACAACAGGAGACAGCGCTAGGGCTGGGGCCGGCGGCCGCCCGGCCCCCCCGCCCCGAGTCCGCCCCGCTCCCGCCGCACCGGGGCTGAGCCCCCGGCGGGGCCCAGCGCTCGGGCCGTGGACGCGCCCAAGGTCACCCGTGGGGCCCGTTCTCCGGGCGCTGCCTCCGGCTCCGCCGCCCCTCGGTACGGCCCCGGCTGCCGGCGGCGGGAGGCGCTCGATCACCTCGACTCCGCCGGGGCCGCCAAGAGAGGCCGGGCGGCCCCCGCGCCGTCCCGCGGCCCCGCCGGTGCCCGGCCCCGCCCCGCGGCCGCCCCGGCCCCGGCCGTGTCGTACCGAGTGCCGGCTTTGTGGAAACATCATGTCAGGCTGCGGCTCGGTCCCCGCACGGAGCGGCCCGGTGATGGTGCCGCCGCCCGCTTCTGCTCCCGCCCCGGCTCCCCGCGCCGCCGCCTTTGTCCGCGCCGGGTCCGGCCACCCCGGCCCCGCGGCCGCCCCGCCCCGGCCGCGCCGCTCGCCCCGCGCCGCTCCCGCCGCCGGCGCCTATTGTCTAATGGCGGCTGCGGCTCCGGCTCCGTCCTGCGGCTGCTCGGCACCACCTGCCACCGCCGCCACCGCCTCCCCGGGCCGGGCGGGCCCACGGCCGCCTCCGCCCCCGCCGGTCCCCGCCCCCGCCGCGCGGCGTCGGCGGCCGCGGACACCGGCCTGGGGCCGGTCCGTGCCCTGCCCGCTGCGGTCGGGACGGGCCTCTCCCTGCCGACGTCTCCTCCCCGCGCCCCGGTCGGGACTGCCCAGCCCACCGCACGCTCCCGGTGCCTCGGCCCGTTCCCCGGGCCGCTCCTCGCCGCCGCGGCCGAGGCAGGACCCGAGCCCCGAGCCCAGCCCGGCGGAGGCCGCGGCGTTGGCCCGGGCCAGGTCGCGGAGCTTGCGGGGCAGGCCCGGGGCCCGGCTGGCCCGGCAGCTGGTCGAGGACTCTAGACGGGCCCTTGCCGGGCAATGAAGCTCCTCGCCCTTCGCAGCTCATTTGACGTCCTTCCCCGAGCAGAACAGGCAGGGTATTTTTTACTCAGGGGTTCGTTTTGCTTTATTTCAGCGCAAAATGCTTTTGCTGAGCATGAAGGAAGGCAAAGGAAAGGTAATTCACCTGCAATGGAGTATTCTGCTCTGGATGCAAAGTTTGGTCCTAAATCTGCTGCCTGAGGAGTGGACCCTGCAATTTGTGTCCTGAGGGATCAACTGTCTCCCCACAGAGAGCAGTGAGATGGGGAATTCAGCCACAACCTTTATTTCTGGAAGGACTTGGTTGCCATGGGGCCACTTGAAAAGCCACACACACAAATGTGCCTGTGCTGAGGCGGGATCAGGTCCTTGGAAACCATCCGGAGAATAACAGGCAGGAACATAGCTGGTGTGTGAGAGTGCACAGGGAACTTTCATCACATTCAGATGCTGCTCTGTGTCTATCTTTAAAAATCAGTAAATTTTCTGATTAAAAATAAAACTCCACACGTCATGACTCCAGCAATGTGGGCTGGCCTGTTGTGGTATTTATTTTTAAAGAGAACAATATAGCAGCTGAGTTATTGTGACACCTCCTGCATGTTGTGCAGTAGCTTTTTCACTTCAGCATCTCCATATTAGTGGAAACTGTGACAGCTTCATGCCAAGGATTATTAATAGTGCAGGCAGGCTTTGTGTCCCAACAGAATAAAGGTTGGAAAACAGGGCAGACAGTCTTCCCCCAGCGGGCTGGCCTCCTGGTCCCCCATTTTACATGTAGAGAAACTGAGCCACCCCAGCTCAGGCTCTGTTCAATGGCAGAGAGATGCAGTTTGTAGTCAGTGTGTGCAGGAGACCAGACCAGGTCATTGTTGTCCTCTTCCCCCATCCTGGAGCAGGCACGGGTGCCCTGCTCACACTGCCCTGCCCTGCCATCCCTCCCCTTGCAGCAGCTTGCAGTTGCTCCATTCCAAGCGGGAAATGAAATGTTCCTTTATTGGCTTTTCTGTTGGCTACAAAATGTTCCATTTTATCTTTTTTTTTTTTCCCCTCCTTACATTCTTCCAGGAAACACACTGATTTATGGTATAATCTTGGCAAATCCCAATCCAGGGGAACACAAACTCACTTGTGCCTGGTAAATGACTTTTTAATGGGCCTATTTCCAGCCAGGAATGCATCTGCATCTGAAGAAGGGGGAATTCTAGCCTTGCCCAGGCAGTAGCCTAAGTGTGTCAGTGGGGGTCAATACAGTCTGGCTGGAAAGCAGGAGCAACTTCCTGCTTGGAGCTGGTGCAGGACCAGACCTCTCCTGTGCCTCCATACTGGTCTCCTGTCCACAGAGGGAAGATCTTGCCATTGCTCCCACTTCCTGTGAGATGGCAGGTTTAGGGACATCCTTACTCATCTGGCCACTGGACTGGAGCCTGGTTACCCAAGGACCAGGAGTTTATATTTTGCATTGCTAATGGAGCAATAAACTGTCCCAGTCCCTGGTCCCAGATGGAAGGACTTGTACAGGGATGTCCTAATGGAACCAGAGAAACTTCCTATTAGTTCCTAAAAGGAGCAGTCTAACAAAGCTGCCAAAAATAAATCTGTATAATGAAGAGCCTTTGTAAATTATTCAGATATTATATTCCACTCCAGAACTGATTCAAGGAGAGAAGTTGTACAGACATTTTCTTCTCTGAAGCTCTGGACACAAGGTGAAATCCATGCTGTCATTACAATGAAAATGTAGGCTCTGAGATCCTGCTTTTTGCCTGAGAATACTGTCTCTTTTACCTGGAATTAAAGAGGAAGAAATAAAAAAGTCATAGCAGCAATTCAGGCCCTGAGACAAGGAAGGTTTTTTCCTTTCTCCACAGCCTCAGGACCTCGCTTGAGTCCCATCACCTAAAGCTGACCACATACACAGGTGCTTTGCATGATCAAGTCTGAGGAGCTTAGGCTTTCTGAGGCACTGAACACCTCAGGGTGGCACAGACAAGGACCCCACTGGAGGTGGGGTGGTTCAGCCAGCAATTCCTCCTTTGCTTCTCAGTTGTGGTTTGAATGCTGTGGACTCTTTCCAGTAGAAACAGGGCTGAGACTCACCAAACTCATTAAACTTCAGCTGCCATCAATACCACATTTGTTAGCCACCTGCTTACAAATCCCAGTCCCTCTCCAGGATGCAAAGCCTGGGTTTGCAGCTTGTCATCTCCCACTGCCACCCCATATTCAGACATCTGAGGTATTTTATAAGGCACAGTGGTTGGCAGCTTGTGGGTTATTAGCCACAGCTGGCCCCATGCCACGCTACTGGGGCTCACAGACTTCTCCCTTCCTCCCTCCCTGCTTCCCCAGCCCCTCTTTGCCAGCAGTGGGGCTGGCTTCTGCTTTGCCCAGCCCTGCAGTTTGGCTCTGGCCTGCAGTTCCTGCCCACTGGCAACCCTGCCAGGTCCGTGCTGCCTGGCTGGGCTGGGGAGGCCAGGGCTGGTGGGGGTGAGGAGGAAGGCCCCCTGCCACATCCAGGTCAGCGCTAGTGGGATCTGAGGCCACACTGTCCCTTATCACCTCTCTTATCATGGGGATTATTGGCTTTTTATATTAAACTTTCTCCAGAGAGCATAATACAATCAGTCAGACATGAGGCAAGGGCTGGGCAGGTCTGAGAGTGATTTACAAGCGATCTGCCTCTGCAGTACTTTTCACATAAGGGGCTGTTTCCTCCTCTCCCTCACCACCTCCCAACTCTCCTGCTGCCATTATGAGCCACACAGGTCTCCCCGCAGCAGCAAAGAGCTGCGATGAGCACTGGGGCTGCACGGGCAGCACAGGCTCGCAGGGAGGTGAGGAGGACCTGCAGCCAGCACTGCCCGCCCCAGGAACGTGGCACCGGCAGTGCACAGATGCCGTTCAACAGAGCTGCCCCTCGCCCCCCGTCACTGCCCAGCACTGGCCCAAATTCCCCACCCGCACCAAGAAGAAAAATGGGAAACAGCCCCTGGATGTGCACAGCCAGGAATCACTTGTAGGCAGAAAGGGCCTCTCTCCAAGAAAAGCCTTGGTCTGGGCAGGCTTTTTACAGCTGGTAAAACGTTTCTACCTTTTGTGATCCCACTTTATCAGTGACTTGAAATAATTGGGTTCCATTTCTCATGGTGGCTGACCCCCACCCCTCCCTTCTGCTGTGGCCTATGTTTTTGCTGCAGACTGATTAGGGGTAATTATCCTTTTTACCAGCCAAAGTGCAAGGAACAGTTCACACTCCTTGCAGGAAGTAGAAAAGGGATTTTGCAGCTGAGCTGTGATTAGGAAGCACATAGCAAGGATGCCTGAATCTGCATGTTCCCTGGACAGGGCTGGGTCAGTATCAAGCTTCAGAGAAGGACTTAGCTCTGGGTGGTGTCCCTGAGGCATTTGGTAGGAGATAAGCAGGAAATTTGGAGCTATAACATGGTTGGGAGGTCCAGGGGAATCCACTGGCCCTTTGGCCATGAGGAGGTTCCTTGGACAAGTATTTTCCAGAAGCAGCATGTGAATCCCTCTGCATATGAGGTCCAGACTGAGTCTGATGGTGGGAGTGATCCACAGGGGCTGGAATGGGCAAAGGAGTGGCTTCTTGACCAGGCCCACTTGTGCTGTGGGCATGCCAAGGATTCTCACCTCTCTCATCTCGTTCCCTTGGTGGACAAAGGGAGGAGTGAGATAGCAATTTTAAGGTCAAAGGGATCATCCAGGCTTTCCTCCTGCCTCGTGTGAGGCAGGTAATCTCTCCTGGCCACCCTGCACCACATTCCTCTTGCTCCTGTACAGGATCAGTGTCCATCTACTGCATGGGAGCTTCATCAAATGAATATTTGCAACAATTTCTGAGACTTGCACAGGGAAGACAGATTACTACACCCTTGAGAGTCTTTCTGTACTTGGCTAGTTCAGCAGCGCTCCTCCAGGTAGAGAGAACATTTCTTCCTGACCTCAATTTATGACAAACACTGAAGCATGAGGCTGGATTGATTGCAGAAGGAGATTGTGTCTTAGTAACTCATGTGAATGCTGCAGCAGCTATGCTAATTCATCATTTCTTTATTTATGAAATCTGTGTGCAGGTTGAGTGCAATTAAATGATGTGCTTTGGGATCCTAGGGGATGAAAGGATCATGGAAAATGTAGGTTTGTTATCCTAGTTTACTGCGCACTGAGCCCACCTACAACAGCATGACAAACCAGATGTGAAACACAAGGTTTAAAAAAACTAATCCAGCAATTGCTGTCACAGGCTGTATTTGTCAGCATGTTTGATCTCAGTGCCTTTCCCCTACTTTTCAGAGAACTCAGATCTCTTTGTGGCATCTTCCTGTGACAGACAATTGAAGAGCTTGTAAAACTAATTTTGGGGGAGGCTGAAACATTTGACACCTGCTCTGCAGCTCAGTCCCCGGTCCCCATCAGCAACCAGAGAGCAGTGGGTGATGCCTGACCCTGCGTGCAGGGGATCCAGTGCCCGCGCTGCCATTGCTCTGCCGAGCGCGGCCCCGGGCCCGGCCGCCCCTCTGCCCCGCACCTCGGCTGGGAGCAGGAACGGCCTCCACGGGCCCCAAGGGCTGTTCGGGGGGCCCGGGTTCGCCGCGAGTCTGACCCCACACGGTTCAGCCGGGAGGCTGGAATGTCCGCTGGGCAAAGGCTTGGTGGCAGCAGCACCCGCGCTGCCTGTGCTCTCTCGTTCTCATCGCTGGCAGAGCACTCCTCTGCTTCCTCCTCCTCCCCTCCGCTCCCTGGTGATGCTCCCCGCTTTGTTTTGACCTTGCTGTGTGATCTGAGCCTTGGTCTTTCCTCCAGACTCCTGAGGGTGAGCTACCAGGGCCTGTGTGTGATCCCCCAACTCCCATCCCGCTCCTTGGGATGGGGCAGCTGCCACACCCTGCACACAGAATCATAGAACAGACCAGGTTGGAAGGGACCCGTGGAGCTCATCTGGTTCAACCTCCCTGCTCAGGCTGGGTGCCCTGAGCATGTTACTCAGGATTGTGTCCAGACACATTCCTCCTTTGAATATCTCCAGAGAAGGAGACTCTGTAACCCATTCCAGTGCTTGGTCACCCACACAGTAAAAAAGTTCTTCCTCGTGTTCTGGTGGAACTTCCTGTGCATCAGTTTCTGCCCATTGTCCTATTGCTCAGTACCACTGAGCAGAGCCTGGTCCACCCTCTTGACACTCTCCCTTCAGATACTTATGGACTTTGATATGGTCCCCTCTTGGTGTTCTCCAGGCTGAACAGGCCCGGCTCCCCTCAGCCTGTCCTTATAACAGAGATGCTCCACTCCCCTCACCATCTTTGTAGCCTCTGCTGGACCCACTCCAGGAGCTCTGTGTCTGTTTTGTCCTGAGGAGCCCAAAACTGGACCCAGTGCTGCAGGTGACGCCTCACCAAGGCTGAGGAGTGGAGCAGAATCACATCCCTGACCTGCTGGCAATGCCTGCTCCCTTCTACAACCAAAACAATAGCTTCTAGCATATAGCGCCTCGTGGTTCAAAGCAGCCCAGCAATCCCAACTAGATAACTCTTCAGCACACCCCAGACACACTATGTTGTACTCACAGCCTGAGAACACACAAAGAGGTCAAAGTGACTTGCCTGTCAGAGCAGTGTTGCAGGGGTTATAGAGATCAGTGATGAGAGAGTAACAGTCCTCTCGGCTGTGGGGCACCTGGAAGAGAAAGTAAGAGAACGTAAGAATAGGAGGTATTGATGCTGTGAAAAGCCCAACTATGGACAAACCACTTATAAAAAAAAGGTTAGAATCTCCTTTTAATTGAGGCAAACAGCTCATGAGAATAATACAGACATAAGAGGAGCAGGTGGAATTTAAGTGGAAAACAGAACCTGTTGTTTGTGTGTATCTTGTGTTTCTGTCTCACAAGGTAGGGACTGGCAAACCACAGAATAAGCCAGGCAGGTAACAGTGAAGACAGGTACATAACAGCTCTATCATGCTTTTTTGGACCTTCAAAAAGACTGGTTAGATACAGACTCATAGGCAGAGTAGATGTGGGAAGGTGAGTGAGCCCAGCCCAGGAGGTGTGGGAACATGAATACAGACAGAATGGGTGGTGTTGGGTGTCTGTAAGAACTCCAAAATACCAGCAGAAGCACCTGCAAAGAGAAGACAAAGAGACTTGGAAAACTGAGTGGTTCAGTTAGTTTAAAGTCAGACAAAGAAACAACACCAGATGGAGTAAGGAAAGCATGACAAGCAGGGGGAGAGAAAGGTGGGAAGAGACTTCTCCTTTGGAAAGTTAAGGGTGTATCTGTTTATCTTGCTGCACGGAATATGCAGAGGTCTTGCTTTGCCTACTCCCCTCCTTGTGGGAGGAAAGATGTGAAACAAAAGGCATGTACTACAGCACTTACAGATCCATTGGAGTGGGATGGAGGAGACCCTGCTGCATCAGGGTACCCAGCCATCCCAGTACAGTTTGCAACAGCTGGAGCCCTGGCATCTGTCTGAAAGGAAGATGGGAGCTGCAGCATGTAGATTTTGGCAGCATCTGCTGCTGCATGATTTGGCCATGGTATAAAGAATCTTCTGATTTTCAAGTGTTCTTTCTTTCTGTATGGAGGGTTATGTGGAGAGCACATGGCTGGCTGGGGCACACTGGCACCAGGTTTAAATGGAGCCAGGGGGACCTGGGCAGCCATGCAAGGAGGGCAATGGGTGTGCAGCCACAGGTGCTTGCAAGAGGGGTGTGTGTATGGGGAATCCAGATGGCAGGTATTCTGCTGGAGGCAGGTTCCCAGAGAGCTGCTCTGACAGATAAAGCTGCACTGGCAGCAGAAGGATGAACGTAAGGATGTGGCATGGAGGGGATGTATCAGGCTGCCAGCTGGAGCACCTGGTATACAGGTCAACAGGGACCTACTGGGAAATAATGAGGAAACCTGGGTTAAAGCCAGCGCTGAGACCCCCTGTGTGGAGAGACGCAGAGTGAGGAAGGCCTCTGAGGTGGCACCCACAGAGCTCACCCTGACAGGCTCTGTGCTCGCCAGGCTCTAGTGGTTCGGGGTCAGGGGACAGCAGCAGCCACAGCTTGGGAGCGCTGGGCTGGCACTGCAGGGCCTCGGCGTTCTCCTCCTTTGCACCGAGGGCTGCCGCAGCTGTAGGCGGCCAGGCTGGCCAGATCCGCGGGCCTATGGCTGAGACGGGTCCTTCCCACTCAGGGTTGGGCCTGCCTGGCCTCGGGCACCCACGGGTGCCCCGCGCGGTGCGGGAGGAGCCGCATCGTCCAGGGCCCGGGCCCGCCCTGCGCCGTCGCATCACCGGCCGCCAAGGCCCTACAGGCCCAGTGGGGTCCGGCCATGGGCCCGTGGAGGGCAGGGGGGTGGCAGCGGCTCTGCGGTCACAGAAGGCGCCCAGCCCTGCTCGCCCCACCATAAAGCCCCCGGTCCGCCACCTTCCCACAATGCCCAGCGGCCCCGCCCCGCTCTGGGAACTCTCGTCCAAGCGCCCTCCCCTCCCCGCGCTTGGCCAACCAAACCTGCGCTCCCATTGGCCGCGGCGCCACGTCCCGCCGGCCGGGGCCCGCCCCGCCGCGCGCCGCGCTCGCCCATTGGCGCCGACTGCTGTCAGTCAGCGCTTGTTTTCAGCGGCAGCGGGTTGGGTTGCGCCGGCTCGGCGGTGTCTCGGCGGGGCCGTGCGGAGGGAGCGGCGGCGCAGCCGGGCGGGAGCGGCGCGGGCGCGGGCGCGGGCGCGGGGGCGGCGGTGCCGGCGGCGGCAGTAGTGGCAGTGGCGCTGGGCCTGGCCGCAGCACTCGGGGCCGGGACGAGCCCGGGCCGGGCCGGCGCCGCGCAGGGAGGGAGGGTGGGGAGGGAAGGGGGCGCGGGGCCGGGCCGGGCCGGGCCGGGCTCCCGGCCTTGCGGAGGACGGTGGTCGGTGCCGGGGGGGTGGGGGGTGGGCGGGGGCGTCCCGGCCGCGGCGCGACCATGACTCTGGAGTCCATGATGGCCTGTTGCCTGAGCGACGAGGTGAAGGAGTCGAAGCGCATCAACGCCGAGATCGAGAAGCAGCTGCGGAGGGACAAGCGCGACGCCCGCCGCGAGCTGAAGCTGCTGCTGCTGGGTGAGGAGCGCGGGGCCGCCGCAGGGCCTGGCCCGGGACTCGGCAGGTCCGGGTGGCCGGGCCAGGCGGGGAGCGGGTGTGGCGGGTAAGCGGCGGGAGCCATCACCGCCTCAGCCCGGCGCTCGGGGCCGCTCCCGAGCCGTGCGGGGCGGCCGCCTCATTGGCTGCCCTTTGTTTGATTTTGTGATGCGTTCGCTGTCAAAATGGATTTTGACATAAGCAGGAACTAAGTAGCTGAAATTCCTGGTTCCGAAGGCGGGCACGCACACACGCGCGTGAAATTTGTCTCGAGGAAACGGTTCTCGGGGCGTGCTGGCCTTCGTTAGCATGTGAAAATTTGCTGATGGAGTTGATGGTTTCCAGTACTGTCGGTGAACTCCTGGGCCTTGAGTGAAAAATTGGCCTCCGGCCCCTAAGCCACAGAGTTCCACTTGTACAGCCCTGGGAGAGCCGGCAGGGCTGGCAGCGTGGTGTAGTGGTTCTGAAGTGGAAGGAGACAGTAAGAATGCAGGAGTTGTGTATTTGATGAGGAAATGTCTGTAGAGTTTAGCATTGCCCTCGGAGGAAGAGATCAGCTGTGCAGCCATAAGAATCTAGGTCTTCATATGGAAACGTAGTAGTGTTCTCTGTGCAGATGGAAAACTGCTGTGTTTAGGTGAGTGTATAGGGATGGGTAATCAGTTGCCAGAGCAGCCAGTGAAGATTGCAGGCATGTACATCTTCTTCAGCAGTGAGTTTGATGTTCATGTCTAGGTAGCCCCCAGATTTAAACTTAAATTACAGTTTTCATGGGTACTGTGACTTATCATTGCTTGTGTCTTAAATGTATTCTGCTTTGTGGCTTAAATACTGTGTCATCTTAAGCTGAAATCTGAAGCAGATCTGATGGATTGAGTTTATTCACTTGGGGTCTGTTGACAAGCCATTAAGGTACAAATGAAGCTGACCCTTGTGAAAACAAACGTAGCACTTTGCAGAAGTGAGGGGGGGCTGTGTATGCCCAGCCCTTTGAAGGGCTCCAGTGGTGCCTGGTGATAACTGTTCAGTGAAGGCCACGGTTGTCCTTCTCACTGCAAATCTGTCATAATTGATGTGTTCCTGTTCTTCAGGTGAAAAGTAAAATCGAGGGCTTGACGTTTCTGCTCTTCGGAGATGCTGTGACAGTTTCTGTAAGGCTTGTAGATGAGGGAGGGTGTCTTTCTCATGCTTCCCTAAAACAGTTCCACAGAAGCAGCTGCTTCAAAATAGGCTGGCACTATAGAATAGATCTGGGTTAAGAAGATCCCACTGGATCTAAAGATTTCACTTTAGAAATAATTCAGATTGCTTGAGAATCCTTTCTGCTTTTCTAAAAGATACAGCTAAGTAAGATTCAGCATCAAATAAAAAAATAAATTACATGAGGTGGTTATTATTGGATAAGCAACATTCCTAGACCATGTTTGCTGGATGCTTTTCACTGCATACAGCACATTGCCCACTTTCAGCTGAGGCAGGTAACGTGTTCTCTCTCCTTGGTATAACTGCTGTTATACTTCTGTGTTGCTCCTGTCATGTGGAGTTCTAACATTCACAAGTATTAATGATTGAATTAGTAAGAGGGCTTTCCCAAATCTCCAAACTTTTGAGTGTATGGAAGGAGTTTTCACTTTGTAAGAAACCATGTTAAATTTTTCTTTTCACTTCATCTAATGATAGTTACTTTGCTAAAGCCTAAAACAGAAAATTGGCATGAATAACAGTGCTAATCAGTGATGAACCTGGTAATAAGAAATTCAAGGTGTTGGACGTTGCCCTCTGGTATAAGGTAGTCATTTGTGATTTTACTGGGTGAGGAGAATATTTTGTACAAAAATTGCTTGTGATTAAGCGTGGGATACTGTTGACTGAGTAATGTACTTACAAGTGCCTGTGAGGTACTTGGGGGTCATTAGTAAGTTATTGTAAACTCTGCTGCTTTCACGTGTTGATAGAAGAAACAGTGAATTCAGATTATCTCCTTTCCCAACATTGTCGTATTAAAAGGGGGTTTGTGCCCTTACAGCTGTAGATCTTGCCCGCTAGAGCTTGTAACCTGCTGGTGTAGTGCTGTGCTGCATTGTCAGTGGCCTTGGGGAAAGCAAGAGGCACCTTTTTAAAAAAATCAAAACAAACAATAACAACCAACCCGCCTCCCCCCCCCAACAAAAACAACCCCGGAACCAAAAAAGGGAGGATGATGGAGTGACAGGAAGAATCTGTGTTTGAACTCTCTAAGTTCTGAAGCAAGCAAAGGTCTGGTGCTGAGGTTTCTCTTATGGTTTCATTGTTGAAATGCTTCGAAGCACCACCATTTTGTTTTGTTTTTTTTTTTCCCCTTTCAGTTTTGGTCACTGTGGTAAAAGACAAGGAAGTATTTCTCACCACAGTGAGAGAAACCAGAAAAGATTTCAGTTTCCAAACTTTCCCCCACTTAGGGTATACCTTTATGTTTGAGATGGAGATAGTTTGCTGCGTATTAATAGTATTTCCAATGTTAATTTCTGACTATGCTGACATGATTTCTGCCAGTTCTTGCTGTTTATTTCAAACATTCTGCTTCTAGTTAGGTGCTTGCTGCTTTTACCTGAGCATATTTATTTGTTTGTTTGCCTTTTAGCCCACCAGGATAAACATGTAACTGAGAGTCTACATGTGAGTAGTAGCTGTGTACAGGGATGAATGAGATCCAGTCTGAATCCATCTCTCCCCTGGTGTGAGAAGTACCTGGTGGTGCCTTTGGTGAGAACCAGGGCTCTGCAAGCATCCTTATTTTTAACTGCAGATCAAAAGGATTTGTCACTGATGGGATACAGTTGAGTTTTTGGTCTCAGTAGCCAAGTGAGCCGGGATACTGTGTTAGAGCGCTGTTTTTTCTATGTATCCTGCATATTGATAGCAACTTTTAGAAGGCTGAACAAAAGCATTCAACAGAAATGTCAGTGGTATCCCCTTAGGCTGTTGCTCATGGGGTGAAGTGTGGAGGTAGGGGAGTCCTTGGCCCATGTGTCCCCTCCACAAAGGACTGTGTGTGCACGGAGCGGATGTTGCAGGGAACTTCCCACAATACCAGTGGAATTGTGAATGTAACAGGGCTGTGTAACTGTGTGGGTACTGTCTGATGGTGAACTTACTGTGCTAGAAAAGTTCCCACTGTCCTTTTATATCACCTGTTGGACTTCACATGTTAAATGACACTTTTCCGGGGCCATAAATGTAGGAGTGGAAGGACCTGCCCAAGTGACAGTGCAGGAAGCCAGCGTTGGAAGGGCTAGACTGTGTAATGCACATGCTGTGTCCTGCCCTCCCATCTGCTCCGAGGCCCGACAGTGAACCTGTGTCAGGAGGAAGCGGTGGCCTTGCTGAGCAGGCTGCAGCTGAGGGGATCCCTGGGGACCCTGGCATAGCACCGGCAGCTCTGAGCAGTGGCCTGCTCTGCTCTCCTGTCAGCCACCATCTTTAACTCTCTCGTCCTCAAAGGCTGTGAGCTGGATCAGATGCATTGGGTCACAATCGGGATTGTTGTTTCTGTCCTTGAGAACAAACCTCACGTTTGCACAGTAGTTTAGGATACGAGGCAGACGCGCTGATTAAGTTGTTTGTGTCAGATGGATAAGCAAGTAGTTTCTTGAGCTCCATTCTCCTTTAGAGTTGGGGTTTTTTCTGTTGTGTTCAGTTCTTTCCTATGAAAAGACGTGTAGTCTATCAGGTAAAGAGCATTCTGTGCCAAGTTACAGCGAAAGGAAGTTCACTCTTTTGCTGTGCAAGTGGGCTTCCCTTGGCACTCCCTGTCATCTCGGTCTGTAGTGCTTTACTAACTGAAGAGCATGCCCAGGCTCTTCCTGGCTGGTGCCGTGGTTGTAGCATCTTGCTGGAGTATCTGGGAATAGGTCAGGTGTGACGGACGAGGGCCTCTTGACGCAGAACGTGTGGGAGTGGCTGTAACATGAGATTTGGAATAAGTACCAGGGCTGCTTTTGAGGGCTTCTGTAAAGGACAAGCTTTCATGCTGTCAGGTTCCTAGTGGGGATGAGCAGGCCTACCCAGACTGTCTTTTTACCGTTCTGGAAAGCAACTAGAAAAAGTGGCTGGAAGTAGTGTGTGCTTGGTTATAGTAATAGGAACTTTAAGGTATGAAGTGCCTGCTTTGTTCTGTTGGGATCCTTGCTTGTGATGGCTCCTAATGCACTCTCTTGCATTCTGCAGGCACTGGGGAGAGTGGGAAAAGCACATTCATTAAGCAAATGCGTATAATTCATGGCTCAGGCTACTCTGAAGAGGACAAAAAAGGCTTCACCAAGCTGGTGTACCAAAACATCTTCACTGCCATGCAGTCTATGATAAGAGCCATGGAAACCCTGAAGATTCTGTACAAATATGAACAGAACAAGGTAAGTGTCTCACAGGTTTTGCACGTCTTTAGGCAGTGAGGATTCTAGGGTTTGACTTCTAAGTTCCTGTTTGTTTGTGTCCTTCTGCATTGCATCCTCAATCTCCCTGACCTCTTTTCCATAAACATTTTGTGACATTTTCTTGATACCTGACTCCATTTACTTGGTTGTGTTAAGGGATAGAGCAACTTTGGGTGGTTGGTGCACTAGTCTGCGTAGTGAGTGGTGGGAGCAAAGGATTGGCATATGATGTAGGGTATAAGAGGGGTGGTATTTTTACTCATTTCCAGGATTCAGTGTTGTTAAACGTGTCTGGCATTTTCTTTGCGTGAGTTACTATACTTACTGGAAATTGAAGCTGGCAAAATACGTGCTGGACCCAAAAGACACCTGTGCTGATAGTTATCCCTGTTCCTGCAATCCATCCATTTTTCTGATAGCTGCTGACCAAGGGTACAAAACTTTCTTGATGGATTTTGGTCTCAACCACAGAAACATTACCTGAGCTAAAGTCTGGCTTACTCATTTTGGGACCAGGAATTGATTTTTCAGCCAGATCTGGTCTAAATTATTTTAGCTTTTTGAGGGGGAGGACAATGAGAAGTGAGGGTATGCCAGGAAAATAGGGTTTTTTTTAGCATAGTTTGCTTCTTTTAATGCATAGTATCCTTAATATTTTGAAGTTAAATTGTATTTTATCTCTTCTGTCACACAGTACCTTGGAGCTGATTTTGACTAACTGTTTAGAGGGACTGGATGGTGCACCTTTTATGTCTGTGATGAGAATGGGCAGGGTGTGAAGAAGCTTGCCTTGCCTGTGCTTTACGTGGGGCATGGTGAAGGGGTTCTGATAGGTAGAATCTGCCAACTTTTACTTATGATAACTTGCGCAGTTACCATAAGATAAAGATAAAGCCAGATAACTTGGCTTTGGTTTTTATTTTTCCTGGGGTTGGTGGTATTGGCAAAAGCCCTTTCAGAAAGCAGCTGGATGTGGACAGTCACCTCACGGATGCCACAGGCTGTGGCAATGACTGTAGCCCTTCCTTTGTTTAGCAATTGTAGGGTGGGAATTTTTATTTCCTGCCATGACCGGTGCCCCCTCCTTCTGACACAGATCCCACACCTCCCAGGTTCGTGGTGGTTTTTTAGTTGGGTTTTTTGTTTGTTTGTTTGCTTTGGTTTTGTTTTGTTTTTTTTTTTTACTTTTGGTTATTTTACTTTTTTTCTTTCTCTTTTCAATCTCCAGGCCAATGCAGTGCTGATCCGAGAAGTGGATGTAGAAAAGGTCATGACATTTGAGCAGCCATATGTAAGTGCAATTAAAACATTGTGGAATGACCCTGGAATACAAGAGTGTTATGACAGGAGAAGAGAATATCAGCTTTCTGACTCAGCTAAATAGTAAGTATATAATCGCGAGCATACACTGGTAGGTGGGAGTGATGGTCTAACAAATTATACCTGTCCAATTTTTTTTATTGAAGCTTAGAATTTGTTTCCTTACCATTTGCTGCTTTTCATGAGGCTATGAGGTGTTCTGATGGGTGTTAAAGGCAGTTGTTCACACATCTGCTTCTGGATATACCTGAGGCCAGAATCCCTACCTTCTGCCATCTATGTTGATCCTGGCTCTTAGGCAGCAGGAGTGTTGCTCTTTCTCCTCAGGTTTGTCCTTTGGCCTACAGGTGTACGTGGATGTGTAGCTTAGACTTTATTAATAAAAAATCCATTAAGTTTGGCAACATAGAGAAGATGTTTTATAAGTAAATAAGTATATGTTTCTACGCTACAGATGAGACTTGATTCTGAAATATAAAGCATCCACTGTACTTAAACGTTCTCTGTGTAAAGATTGTCTTCCACACTGCTATACAGAGTTGATAAGTTGTCCTTAGTATATCTGTTTATCCTCCAAGGGGGCTGGCTGGTGAATTACTGTTCCCCAAAAATGTATTCTGTTACTTTTCCACATCATATTTTAAATGATTCAGGTGACTTCTAACTTTCTTGTTACACTAGGGAATGACTAAATGTAGCAGTTTTTACATCTGTATGTTTATGTGCTGCAACCTAAGGTATTTTTTTTTTCCACTGTCCTCCCTGTAGCTATCTCAGTGACGTGGATCGTATTGCTACCCCAGGATATCTACCAACTCAGCAAGATGTGCTACGGGTTAGAGTTCCTACAACTGGTATCATAGAGTACCCCTTTGACCTAGAGAATATTATCTTCAGGTACTGAAGGTGTATTCATGTTACAGCTGAACTGAGAGAGTGGTGATATGGTTTCAGGAAGGATAAGTTATGGATTGCTTTAGAGTGTCCAGGTGCTTGATTGAGAGGCTCTGAGTGGATGTGTGTGTTGTGGAATTATCTGCTGATAGGTATTGCTCTAATGGAGATAGTCCAATGTTTTGACTGCCAGAAAAAAGAACCTGCTTTTGAATCGGTGACGCTTAAAACCCAGTGAACCATCTTGCAGGAATTGGTGCCTTCCCTGGGAAGGACTGCATTGCTGGCATCTGAGGCTGAAGTTGTGGCTTGTGAGGCAGTTGAGTGAAGTATTGGTAGCTGAAGCCACCCACCAGTATTTCTTCCACTAGGAAGAAATACTCTCTTGTATGTCACACCTAGCATCTGCCTTGGGAGATGGTTTTCTGTGCCTACCTTGTGCTCTCAGGATGACACCAAAACTTGGTGTCTGTGCTGGTGCAGCAACAGATGGCCTTGAGAGGCTTAAGCCAGCAATCAAGCCTGGTGTGAAGAGCACAACACTGAGAAGCTTTGAGGCAAGGAGGTTTTTTAGTAAAAAACAAAAGTAGTTTGCTCATTTGACAGAGGACAGTTTAAGGACTCATCTTTTCAGACTCAGGACTGATGGTTAGCAAACCAGAGCAGAATGCAACAGAAATGGTAATGCTGGTATCAGGAGGTTGAATTTGGTATCACTCGCCATTCTTTCAGTTTGATGTATTTCTGGAACAGGATATTTTGTAAACTTGCTGGTTTTGTTAGCAGGCAGATACTAGCACATCCCTATGACATGTTAACTGGAGTGGTAAAGAACTGCATTCATTCTCATCATTTGCTGGTCCTTTGCATTCAGACAGAGAACTGCAGTACCTCTGTGATACTGTATGTACTTCTCTTCCTTAGAATGGTGGATGTTGGAGGTCAAAGATCAGAACGAAGGAAGTGGATCCATTGCTTTGAAAATGTGACTTCCATCATGTTTTTAGTAGCACTTAGTGAATATGACCAAGTTCTGGTGGAATCGGATAATGAGGTAAGTCAAAGAATGGGAACTCTGCAGGAGGGTAGAAGGAAAGCTGGAATGTCTTCCTAGCTCCTTGGAGCTTGGTACCCAAGTGCTTGGTGCCAAGTTGGATTAGCAAGTATTGTTGGTTTTGGCCTTCAGTTCTTCTTGTTGCAAAGGGAACATTAGCCTCAACGGGACATGATGTCCCTGAGAATGGAAAATGCAGAGGGCATTCGCATCATCTCCACTTCCCCAGTAAAACCAAAATACTCTGAAGTGACGGAGCCCTGTGTGCTGTGGAAGGCACTGTGGGGGGAGGCACCTTCTCAGATCATGTCCCTCTTACCACGCTGGGGTACTTTGGGTTGTGACTGCTGTCTTGTTAGGTAGAGACTGGGCTCTTTGAAGGTGCAAATCTGAATTTTGGCACTTGCTAATAGATAAAAAAAATGCTACTAGATAACAGCAATTACCCCTTTTCTACTAGACAAACCATGTTCTAAAAGTATTGCTGGCCAGTCTTCTCATATGACTGTCAAAGCATAAAATGGCTTTTAAGTGTTTTGATATGAATGGCTTGGCAATTAAACGAAGCTGGAGTCCATCAGATTTTGCATTTCCTTTCCATTTATTGATGCAGTTTGAGCCAGAACCTACCTAGGGCCAAAGCATTCTGAATGTAGTGTTTGAGATGCTGAATCACTATGGATCTGAGTATGTGTGCAGGCAGCAGAAAGGCGTCTTAGTGCTCATTTGTGAAAATAAGGCTTTCTTTTTCTTGTTTCAGAACCGGATGGAAGAGAGTAAAGCTCTCTTTCGAACCATTATAACTTATCCATGGTTCCAAAACTCTTCTGTTATCCTCTTTCTCAACAAGAAAGATTTGTTGGAAGACAAGATCCTGTATTCCCACCTCGTTGACTATTTCCCGGAGTTTGATGGTGAGTGATTTTTAAGGAGGTACATTATATATCTAGAATAAGATGTGGAGCTGGTTTGGTTAGAACTTTCTTGTTTTCCAAAGAAAATTAGGATCTAGAAATGGAGAAAACATCTTAATTTGAGGAAGAATGCCTACAGCAATAAAAAAAAAATCATAAAAATAGCTTAATCATACGTAGACAACTGGAATCTGATTGAATGATCAAATAATGAACCTCTCCTAGATGAAGAATTACCCCCTCCAGTATGCACTGCAGAGTACCGTAGTATTATATAAAGCAACTTTCTTCCCTGTGTGCTTGTGCATATAACTAGTTTCGTAAACATGGCAATTTACTGGTATTCTGAACCTTCTAACCTCTAGTCAAGAGATTACTTGAGTCTTTGTTCTGAGAAACTGACTGGTCAAATACCCAAGTCGTTCAAATGATGGTGCTGAAAAATCTCAGGCAGCATGAAATTCTTATTAGCATGCTGTCTTCTGTTGTGGGAAAATAAGATTATGTGAAACAGAGAAATTCCCATCTGAAACAATGTTCTGTAGCCAAAGCAGTATTTCAGGCTTTTCACTTGAGTGCGTTTAAAGCTGGCTGGTAACATCTGTACAGGGCTGAAAATAAAGGTAGTGGAGAATGAGATCAAGCAACACACTTCTTGCCACGCTCTCCTGTATTAATTCTGTCATTCTATGCTTTAAAAGTATGAGGTAAAAGAAGAATTGCCATTTTGCTAACAGCTTTCATCCTCTAAAAGACTAATGGAATTGCTCCTTGTTAGTTGTCCTCCTACATCTGGAGTTCTGTGCCCCCAGCATGGGCACTGGTGGGAACACCGTGTTTTTACAGCAGGCTGGGAATGGCTGAAGAGCTGCCACCCAGACAGTGCCTACTTCAAATGGAGCTTAACAACTGGAGACAGATCTCAATGTCAGGGAGTGCAGTGTACTTTTGTTTTTTCCTACAAGTGTTCACTGTAGTTCCTTCAGGGGTGCTGCATGGCCTGTGAGTTGGAGGTTGCCCATCATACATCCCCTGAAGAGGTGATATTTGCCATGCAGAATGTGACAACAGCAGTTCTGTGAAAGAAATAGCAGTAGGTGACTATTTTCTTGGGAGCTGTCAGCAATATGAATTAAAAACTGGCAAAAATTCCAGTTTTTAGCTCCTGTGAGTTGACCAGCCAGTTAGGACAGGCTGCACTTTTGGCTGAGGATAACCCTTGTTTCCAAAACATATGCTTGTGTCCTTCAGCCTATAAGATCCACCTGTATATTAGGAAGAAATACTCATTCCATCTCCAGGAGAGAGCTTTGTGTGTCTCTGCAGCATCGTCCCTCCCACCCAGGGTTTTACCAAGGTCTGGATTCCAAAGCACACCCCTTGGTGTCTGCAAAGTGCCCAGCTTTGGGTTTTGGTTAGATAACTGAAAAGCATGAGACACTCCAGCTCCTCGGACCTTTATATCATAAACGATCTTAATTTCTTCTTTATAGCTCTGTAACCCATAAGAAAAAGCAGGCTGGCAGTTATTCTGATGGATCAGCCTGGGGAATGCATTGGAATGAATCCATTCACTGGTGTCTCTGTTCGCTGCAGGCCCACAGAGGGATGCACAGGCAGCCCGCGAGTTCATCCTCAAGATGTTTGTGGATTTAAATCCTGACAGTGATAAAATCATCTATTCCCATTTCACATGTGCTACAGACACAGAAAACATCCGTTTCGTCTTTGCAGCTGTCAAGGACACCATCCTACAGCTCAACCTGAAGGAGTACAACCTGGTTTGACCTGCTCTGCTCTTGCCCCTTGAGAGGCTTCTTTGTGAAGAAAGACAAAAAAAGAAATTTTAAATATGACAGGAAAAAAAGTTTTAATTTTTGATGATGTAATGAGTGCAAATTGTCTGATCTGTGGAGTGGCAAGTGCTCAGTGTTATCCTGGAGTCTCATGTCTCTGTCCACAGAGTAGTTGATTTCATATTTTTAACAAATTGCTTTTATTTCACAGTTAACGGGGATATGCCTCATTTCTTCAGCACCTTGCTTACGTCTTAATTTTTGCCAAGCAGCTAAGGCAGTCTCATCTTGGTCTTTCCTTTGTTGCTTAGCCACTGTTTGTTTTTTTTCCCTTTCATTCCCATGGTATATATAGAAAAAACACTTTCCAGCTGAGATTATGAATTCACTGGACAGTGGGAGTGCAGAATGCTACTGGTCCCTTTGCCTTGTGCTATAGGGTGCCTCTGGTGTAATTTGCTAAATCTGCTTGCTTCCCCCCTCCTTTCCCTTCCCTTCCCCAGGACACTCTCCATGGTTCACTGTGATGAAATGTTGGGGAGGAGCAATTGCTCTCCAACTGTTGTGCAAAAAAAATGGCAAAACAAAAAAAAAAAGCCATCACTTTTCCATTCTTTATATGTTCTGAGTTATTTTTTTCTTATCAATTATAAAAGATATGGAGACTGTGATTTTTTTTTTTTAAATTATTGATGTTCTATACATAGTTTGCTACATGTTGCTGTATTTCGTTCATGGACTACAAATGATGGAAGCTCTTGGAGCAATAGCTGCTGAGCCTGGGGAAGTGCCTGACTGTAATTGTTCTGTTTTGTTTTATTTTATTTAGTTCTTGTTTCTTTTTCACACACATCCCCCTCCACACCACAAATGCGTGGCTGTGTGCTCACAAGGCTCAGTTTGCTGAGAGAAAATACGTTTTGTTGAGTAGAGTATATGACATCAATGAGCAACTTCTCTATGCAGCAGTTTCCGAAAGCACACTGAGTAATTGTGGCATTTGAACATCAGACTTTGGCTGGATTGAAAATCTTAGTCCTGTGCCATCCTCTAGGTCTTTTCTTGCTACCAGTAGCAAACAGGCCTTGTTTATTGCATTTTGTGCCAATGTGTGAATGACTTAGTAAGAATTCCTCACTCCTGTCCAACTTGCAGAGTTTTAGAAAGGACCAGAGTTGGTGGGTGACAGACTTGGGGACACTGGTAGGATTCTTACTTGAGAAGAGTGAGAGTAGCTCTTGGAGGGAGCGGCAGTTCTCTCTCCCCTGTTTATGCATTCCCTGTGGCACATGCTGCTGTGTTCCTCTTTGGAAGACTTGCACACGCACTTGCTCCTGGGCGGGTGTGATAACCGAGTTACAGTGGTCGTGGCTGGAGCACAGCTGCTGTGGAACCCGGAGAGCACTGCTGTGGGTGCACTTGGCTCAGCAGGAGAGGAGGGGAGAGGCAGCAGCACTTGCTGGTGCAGGTGGAAGGCAGATTGGAAATAGTTCTGAATTCTAGATGCCACCTGAATCTCCACTAAGCAGAAAGATGTGAAGCCTTTGCACATTAGAAAGCTTTTTCAAGTTGCTGAGGCAAGTCAGCAGATGTGCTGAGGAGCTGTTGCTGGCCAAGAAGTGCAGTGGCAAGACAAGAAGTGAGTGTGAAGCAGGGAGATCTGACCCACATCTGGACATGTGTCATTTGGCCATCACTAATGCTTCTGTTTCAATTCCAACAAATAGCACTGGGTCCAAAATCTCTGGATCAGCCAGACTGCCCCATTGAAGGCTAGCAGGCTGCCAGCAGAAAAAGACTAAATGAGCTGCACCGTTGAAAGGGGCTGTTGATATTTTGTCTGTTTTGTAGACAGAGCACTACATCGGTGTTTTGCACAACATGTAAATCTAACTGTCTGAGATGCTTAAGATGCTTTGATTTAGAACACTAAAATATGGAGGGACATAACTTTGAATAATTTTATTTATAGATCCCTCTGGATTTCCAGAATAGCCAAGTGAAGCCTCTGTGTTCCTCAGAGCACTACAGAAGATGGCAAGCACTGCTACAAGTGATTAGAGAGCTTAAGTTGGAACAGTAGCCATGGGACAAACAGTTAAAGAGCCGGTCTAGCCAAGTGGTGATGCTGAGGAAAACATAGCATCTCATAGCCATGCTCTGGACTGCATTTACCCCCTGGGAGGAATGAGAGGGATTCCCATGTGTCAGACAGCTTTGCATCAATTTTACTGCTTTTTTTTTTCATCTTTGTGTCAAAATGATCCATTTTGTAGAAACTGTCCTATAAGGAGGAATTTATAATCATCTTCATGTATTCTAAGTGCTGTCCCTCTGAAGCAGACGGCAGCACCAGCCTCTTAACGCTTCTGTGATCCTTTTGTAAATGGTTCACACTACAGCTGTTGCCAGCAATGAACCTGGCACTGAGATACACAGGTTCTTGGAAATAACTTCCCAGAAGTTTTTTTTTTCCGAGGTGAATGATGGTGGTACTTCCACTTGAATCAGAAACTTTTTGTCTTTGTTTCCTACCTTCCCCTTCTTTAAGAGCTGCTGCCCTGGCACTGGAGGAGGGATCTTGGCATCTGTCTCTTGCAGAGTGACTCTGCATCATCATGGGCAACTGTGGGAGACTATGGGCACAAAGATTTAGGGATGTGCTGTACCTTATGGAGCACCTGCTTAGTGTAGCTGTTGGCCTGATCACTGGCTCGATGTGCTGAGCATTGTGGAGGGGAGGGCAGAGCGTTGCACAGTGACTCTCCCAAGTTCCTGAAACCTCATTCTGAATTGGGGTAGGAATGGATCAGACTTGTGCACATCATCTGGAGTTGTCTATGACTGTATCATATGTGAGAAGATACCAGTGTTAGCACATGCTTTTCTTAGTAAATAGTAGCTTGTGTGCCTCCAGCTTGGCCAGCAAAGCATTTCTGCAGAACTGGCTCCAGTCTCTGTTGGCTGGCAAATGCCTGTCCTAGCAAAAGTGCCAAACCTTAGACCAAATTTGCCTATATCATCTTTTCTGAAAGTGAGGGCTGTCGGAATTTTCTGCAGGTTGAGACAACAGATTGACTTTCAGAAAAGAGGTAAAACTGCGTTCTTGTAGGGAACCTAGAGTCTGAGGAAGTGGTCTCCTGGCTAACTTCTGCTCCTTGTGCACTTTTAATCTTTGTTCTGCTGAAGAAACCAACATACTTTGAATGAGTTTGAAACTTGAAGTCAGTGAGCAGAGGACCATCCCGTTTCCTTGCACCATTCCATGTGGATTGGCTATCTGGTGAGCAAAAGCCCCTTCCTGCTGCGTGTCAGATAGCTCCTTCCCTTCCTGCCTCTCCCCTTCTCCTCAAGTTGGATTCTTTGGTCTCTTGTTGTTGCTTCCTAGCAATGTTGGCCTATGGTTTTTCTTCATGTGTTTTATTGGTTAAAAAAAAAAAAAGAAAACAAAAAAAAACACCAAAAAACCACAACAACAAAAAAAACACAAAACAAACAAAAAACTAAACAAAAACAAACAAACAAAAACAAAACAAAACAAAAAAAAAACCTTCCGGAGTGTGCTGACCATTGTATTGTCCTGTACAGAGCCCAGGTCATTAGAGTCCAGCAGAGATAAAGTGTGTTACGCAGCACCCAGTTTTTTAAGAGTATGGTTTGTGCCAATGCCCCTTCTTTAGTAGTGCCAGAGACTCTTTACAAGTGCCAATGTGGTGGAAATTATTTGGTTATACTTGTATATTATAGGATCCTGATTTAAGACAATGTAAACATTATCCTATTTAAAAAGATACTATATAAAATGCTGTTTTTAAACCTTGTAATTTGCAATGCATGTATTGTTGTGCGTGTTGGGGGGTGGGGAGGGAAGAGGGTAGGGTAAAGGAGTTTCTGAATAAGATGCCCAGTGTCAGGATCTATTCAGACTCCAAACTGTCTCATTCCAGTCCAGGAGTGTGATTGTTTCTTGGAAAGATCCCACTCTGACTGCTGGGCAACACCCTTATTACAGAAATATCTGATGGAAATTGATTTTCATATCTTTCTCCTGAAATAAACTCTCTGTTTGAAATTGGAATAAATTTTGTTCCTAAAAGTCGTGGTGTTTGAGCGTGTGTTTCTTCACTCTCGTTCCCCCTCTCCTCCTCCCTGGTTGGCTTAGCAAATTCTGTAGCTGATGGAAGCAGGGTCTGCCTCCTGCTGAGAAAATCAGGACCCTGAGGCATAGAAACAAAGCGTGTTTTAATATGCAATAACTATGTATAATGCACTGTACCAGTAATCCTGAAGTGTGAACACTGACTGGGGTGCAGGTATGCAATGGTGGCATCTTGATTTAAAGTTTTCTGGGATTTTGGAGTAGAATTGCATAATGAAGTTGTTGGTATTTGCTACTACCTCTTGCTGTAGCATCAGCCCATTGCAGGCACAATTCCAACAGGATATCTGTTGCCAATAGCAGGAATGTTGGTGGGACTAAAACTGCTTCCAGTCTTGTCTATTAGAAACATGGACTGAAATAGGAAACGTGGCTTAAAATTATCTCTTAGTCCAGGGATGGATGATTGTGAAAGCTTTGGCAAAGCGATTTCTTAGTATGGAGTTTGTTAAGTTTAATTCTTTTTCTCTGGGATCATTCTCCAGGAATTTCAGGTTAAATCAGCTGGGAGGGGGCAGAGATGGATGACTTCCTGTATGTGAGGTTGCCTGTGTTTTCGGAACCTGCAACTGAGGATGTTCTACTCCCTTCAATGTCACTTAACACAGGTGAAGCTGCAGGTACTGGACAGCCTGAGATGTTGTGTTGACTTGCACCAGGAGGGTAACTCTGGTCTGTTGGCCACAGCACTGGCCGGCCCTTGTCGCTGTTTTCTGGTTACAGGTGAGTGTACATTGCTTTTCTTGGTGGCTCTGTCTCCTCACCAGCCAGGGAGTGTGTCACAGTGGCTGAAAGCAGTATGTTTGGTTTGTTGTTCATGTCCTCAGCTCTGTGTGGGTCACGTGTTGTGCTGGTCTTTGCAAAGAGCGTAGTATGCTCTTTTAAATCACATCAACAGGTTGAGACTTGAGGGAAGAAGTCTTAAAACTAATGCCCAGTATTCCCAGATGACTGTGAGAGCCTCGTGTTTGGGCCTTTTGCAGCCCCCAGTTGCCCCGTGTGCAGGTTGCCCGCTGCCAGCCGCAGGTGTGTGTGCAGGGGGCTGTTGCCAAAGTGTGGCAGTGGATATGCAGGAGGGGGGATCCCTGCCAGTCTTGGAGTGATCTAGGGAAGGAGGCAGCTGAGGGAACAGCCCATGCAGCAAGCTCATGGTTACTGCTTTCCCAAGGACCCCTCAAACTCAGACTGAATAAAGTGTTTCCACTAAGACAGTGAGCTCCTCCTTGCCTCCACCTCCGCTGCTGGGGTGAGAGGCCCTTGGCTCCTCTGACATGCAAGTACCGCATCATGCAAGGGGAGGTCTTGGGAACTCGGGAGGCGCTGTGTTGTGAAGCCACCTGCTACTGCCTGAATAATTCCTTTAGCCTGCAGCCTGCTATGGAGGGACTTGGCAGAAGAGGGCTGTCAGAGCTGGGCTGTGGGCCGGAGGAATGTCCCGGTAAAGTGTGCTGGCCCAGGGACTGGGGTTGTATTAGTGCTGCAAGGCCATTGGATGTCCCTGCCAACACCAGAGCAGCTCCTTGGGATTGTGCACAGGGGTGGACCAGACATTAAGAAAATCAATTTTCAATTTTTTCATATTAAAAAATCTCATGTGGAAGAAAATGGCAAAGAGAGACTTCAGGATTTGCATTGTCCTTGGACAACGACCATCCTCAGGATGATTGTAGCAGGAGAAAGCTCTTTTCTTTGAGCATTACCTTTGCCATTTTGGGAAAGCGAGAGAAGCATCTGTTCAGCTTAAGAAGAGTAAAATGTCATAGGAAATTTATAAAGCAGGAATATAATGCTTCCCTCCTCTCACTTCAGCTCTCTCTCCCGTGTTAGCCTGACCCCACCCTGCCATGCTCAGGATTCTGTGGTTGGTGCCATGTGCCTCAGAAGTGTGGGACCAGCTTGGCCTGTGGAACGGCAGCTGCTGGTGGTGCAACATTGCTGTCAAGAGCAGTGACTTCTTGAGCCCCTAGGCTAAGCAAAGGTTTGTTCTAAACCAAACTCTTTTTTGTGTGCTCTCCTCAGTAGTTGTCTTTCAGTTACTTTATCTTCTGTGATGCAGTCTGATCAGGAATTTAAGCCTCTACAAGCAAATTTTGTAACATCTGTACTACCATGAGTTGAGAACTCGTGGCTTTTGAAGAGTTTTTGTGGCTCCCATACTGGAGTGTATGACAAGACTCCACATTTGGTCTGTATGAAGCTCCTGGGTAATGCATCTGCCGAACTGAATGAGGATGTGGCTTGGCAGGGACCGCAGCTGCTGCCCAGGGCTGTTCTGCATCCCCAGCTGGGTGCCATTACTTCTTGTCCCTGGCCACTTCTATGCACTGCTCCCAGAACTGCTCCTCCCTTCATCTCAGGTGAGTATCTGTAGCTCCTGGCCATGGAAATACATGGTGTTTTCACAAAGCACCCAAAAGGCAGGTCTCTCCTGCTATGCTGGTTTGTATCCTTCCTCCTAATGTCTCAGGCCTTCAATCTGCAATTCTTCAAAAGTTGACAGGCTCTTTGCACAGTCAAGGTGATGCAGGATGAGAGCACCCTTGGAATTCTTCTGGAAAGGATTTGGCAGCCTGATTGGAAAAGAGTTTTCTGCTTTGCAACCCTTGATTCAGAGCAGATTAAATGATATAAAGAACCCTAAGGGAATTACCTTCCTCGGCTTAGCCATGAATGTACTTCCAAACTGTAAGAGGTAAATTTTTTGGATCAGTTCAGAAGTTGTTTAGAGACAGAACCTTGAAGAACACGCACTGTTGCCAGCCCAAAGAGGGCACTCTGTGCATAGAAAACTCAGCAGAAATGTGCCAAAGGTGCTCTCCTTGTGCAACATCATCCACAGAAAACCCATTGATAACTATGCTCAGTTGCAGCTTTTCTTAGGTGAGTGACCTGGGGACTTTCAGGCATTTTAAATGACAAGGTTTGGAAAGTATTTGGAGTCTTCAAAACTTTGGTCTAGTGTTTTGTGTACAGTGCTGCTGCAGATACTGTACTGGCCTCTGACAAGTCCCCTTTAGGCAGAGGTGAACATAAGGAAAGGCAAACACTCCCCAGAAGTGGGTTTTTGGAATCCTTCAATGAAATCCTAAGCATCTGATGGAAATGTTTGCTCTCCTCTTGCTAGGTCTCTTCTTGCCAAATCTCCAAGTTAATTTCCTTTGATTGTAATATTTTTTTAATTCTATTATAGTAGAGGTGGGGATTTATTTTTTTGTCTTAAACCACAAAATGTAGAAAGAAAATATTTGCTGAATATCAGGCCATGGTGGGTCTGTGTGGTTCTTCTCTTTGGTGCCAACTTCACTAAAAAGACCTGAATGACTCAGTGTGCCCTGATGAACACCTGTGTGTGACAGAGAGTTGGTCAGGATGTCCCTCCCTCAGGGCACCTGCCTGAGTCCAGCTGCAGTGGGGTGCGGAGAGCTGGAGAGGGCAGTGGGGAGGGATGGAGTCAGAGCCTCCCTAAAACTGTGTTGTGCTCTGGAGAGCTGAGCTGCTGCAGTACCTTCTGCCCAAATCACTCCAGCCTTCATGGCTTAGTCTGAGCAGTGACTTTCTTCTGAGCTGTTCAGGACTGAACCCAGTGGCCAGGAGAAATCCAAATCAGATCAGGACAAAGGCTTTCAAATACAGATGCAATTTATTGTTTTTATGTATTCTTACAACGCTGGAGGTACAGAAGAGGGGAGAAAGGAGGCAGCAGGTTTCAGAGGTAGGGGACAGCAGCAGCAGTAGTGAAGCAGGAACTGAAAGTGTCTTCCTTGGAGCTTGGGCAACCTTAAAACCTCAGGGCTTGGGCAAAGGACACCCAAACATCTGCTGTCACAAATGCAAAGGTCAGGGAGGATGCTGTTATTTGGATCCATCTGATCTAGTTATACAGCCTTCCCCAAAGGATAACAGACATCCCAGCAGCTACTGGCAGCTCTCTTGGGGCTGCCCGGCTGCTTCCCCTCTAGAGCTGTAACCCCAGCCAGCTTGAAAAAGGCGTAAATAAGGGCAGCAGTGTGGAAGCACACACTGTGTGACCAGGTACTCCCCAGTTTGCACAGGGAATAAACACAGTCGAGCCCTGATCTCTGTGCTGAGCCCCCCACTGGCATAGCTCGGCTTTGCCACAGAGAAGTCCTTGTCACATCCATGAGGATCAGTGTAGGATGTTTCCCAGTGAGAAAGGAAAAGAAAGCTGGTGAGGATGAGGCTCTGGAGTGTGAGTTCTCCAGGGCAGCAGCTGCAGGGAGAACAGGGTCATGCTGACTTCATGACACTGTTGACCCAGGGAAGGTAATGAGCGATGTGTGTGTAGAAACCAGGCCAGTTGTTATGCCTGTAGGAGAAGATGCCATAGGCTTTGTTATTGCAGACCAGTGGATCCCCAGCATCACCCTGTGAAATGGAGAAGGAGAGAGATCAGTGATTTATGTGGGGTCCCCAGGGAAAGGGTGCCTTTGCAAAGATCAGGGAGGCTGCATATATCAGGACAGAGCTTCTCCAGGAGAAGCCTGGACTCGCAGTGGATGGGGATAGCTCTGAGTCCAAAAGGGACTGCTGACAGCTTTGCTTGGGACCCAGCACAGCTACAGCTGGACCAACACTGAAGCTTCATTTCTGCCCTTCTGCTGGCTGCAGATCCAAAACGCACTCTGACCAGCTACGAGACTTAGAGGGAACCCCTCTGACCAAGCTGTTATCCCACAGTAATGCTGCAGACTCCAAGGTTCTCTGCCATGGGAAGACAAGGATCTTCTTGTCCCTTCTGCTTCACCCAGGGCTAAAACTGTCCCTATAGTTTCCTCCTACCTAAGTCAGAGACTGACCTTTTCAGGTACCTCAGCAGATGTGCTGCGGCCACAAATCAAGTTTTCAGCAAGCCCAGGGTAGTGGCTGAGGCAGTCCCTTTGTTTGATGATGGTGACAGGGGCTTCACGTAATGTGCCAGTGGGTGTCTTGTAGCCGACTACACTGCACACACTCCCACCATGAACTTTGGATTTTTCAAAGGAAATGGTCCTAACGAAGCTGTTGCTGGTGGCATTGCCGTTCAGCTGGGCAAGGGGACAGAAAACAGAGAAATAAGTGCTTGGCCTGTACATTTGCTGTGATGAAGGCTGTTCCCTTCTGCTCCAGGCAGGTAGTTACCTTCAGCAAGAGGATGTCATTTCCCTCCTTAGGACTGGTAAAGCATGGGTGGTAGTGATACTCTTCGACTTCGAACTTTTGCCAGCTTTTCTCTTTTGTTTGGACTGTGTGGGCTCCGAGGATGACAGTCAGAGGTTTGTGGCTGATAAAAATCAAGCATAGTGTATGTTGTTAGCTTTTTCCTGTCTTGCCTGGTAGCACTGAGGCTAATCTCCCCAGGATATGGCCAGGAGAGACCAGCCATGTGTACATATATTACATACATTGTGTATAGAGTGTGTGTGTGTATATATATATATGTATATCTATGCGTATGCTCTCTCATATATATACTAATGTATATGTACTATTAGCATAGATACACTGTATGCTATATATACAATAGTACACATATGTAGTGTTTATAGTATATACTTTCTATATACAGACTGTGTTATATATGCATGTTTTAAGAAGAACGGTGGGATCAAGGAGCTCTGCCAGTGAATCTGCCCAGACAAGAGGCAGAGCAAGTTCCTGTCTTACAGGCAGAGTCTGCAAGGGTTCTTTTACCTCTAGATCTCAAACTGGGCAAATTTGATCCAGTGCTGCTGCTGTGTACTAAGATATGTGGACTGTTGGTCTGGGCTTGGTAGGCCCGTGGAAGTCAAGGGATTTTTGAATCAGGAGCCTTCTATGTCCCTTTACTTGCCTTTACATCATCTGCAGAAGGGGCTGCCTTGGGAAAACTGGGAGGACCTTGGGTACATGTGTCTCCCAGGTGAGATGTGGACATCCAGGCTCCTGGGTTCTGCTGGTCCTCCCTTTTGCTGCTCGGGTGTGGGGACTGGCCCTGAACCTGGGTCACTGGCACCAGGGCAGATCTGTCAGCCCTGAGGTGAGCGGTAGCTACACCCAGAGTCATGCACGTATAGAAAAGCCCTCCTGCCTGTCCATGCCCTAGGCTGTCCAGCTGGAGGGATGGAAAAGGGCTGGGCAAGCAGCTTGCTCATAGTAGGTAATTCTGCTAACAGTCTCGAACAGTCTCTTGGTGGCAGGAAGGACAAAGCCTGACAACAACCATCCCTGCCATGCCAGCAGGTCAGTGCCAGCAAGGGAAGAAGCCACTTTGACCTCTGGGTGGCATCTAGGAAGAATAAAATGAGTCATGGAGAGGGAATAAAAAAGAAAGGTAAGTATATGAGGGCGGGCTGGGGAGACAGACAGGGAAGGCTGCAGGGAGAGCTGTTGTGGTGCTGTCCCCCCAGCTGTGCCCTGCCCCACAGCACAGCCTGTGCTCCCTGCTGGGAAAAGAGTCTGCCCATGGCCATGTGGGAAGCGACTCCAACTCTTAGACCTCTGTGTAGGAGATGGTACCCGGGTCATGGTGGTGCGATCCCCTCACTGCACCAGGTGCTGTATGAACACAGCGAAAACTTACTCAAGGCACTGAGCTGCTGTCATCACCCAATTCGGGGCCACAAGGAACCCTCCGCAGGAATGGTTGTTCTTTCCTTGCAGATAGGCCATGTAGGGTGTGGAGGGTGTCCTGGCTTCACCTCCTCCCTCCCTCCGATTCCAGGAATAATCTGCAATGGATAGGACTGAGGACAAGGGGATTGGAGGGCACAGGATATGCTGTCTGGGACTCATCCTTCCCCAACCCTCTCCTTGCCTCCAGCCCACTCTACTTACTGGTGTTGACTGGGGGCCACATCACCATCAGGAGAGGGATCAGGAGTGTCTGCAGGTGCTCCATCATGGTGTTCTGGGCTTCAGTGGATCCCTTAGAGGTGGGGTGCAGCCAGGGTCTCTTCCTGCTCTCAGCAAGGTTTTATAGCCTGAGACCAGACTCCAGGAAACCACAGAAATCAGACTCATCTGACAAATCTCTCCTCAAGTTGCATACCTCAGCAATCTGAGAGGGGATTTCAGTCAATCTTAGCCTTGGGCATCAACCCACCTTCATCTTGGGCCTGATCTGGGGTATCTGACGTCCTTATGAACCCAAAGCCAATTTTAGGTCATTGCCTTTGTGCTGGAAGCTGTGGGGAACATGCTCACCCTTATCTCTTTGACTTCCAGTGGACTCTTCCCTTGCAGCTTCTATTTGTTGTTGAACACTTGCAAACTCTCTTAATTTTCATCAGCAGCCCTACAAGATCAAGATTTCTTTCACCTGATGCACCAGTTCCAAAGACCATGAAGTGGCAGTTGAGGGCTTTCCTGCTCTCTCTCAGTAGGTGTAGTCTTGTCTAATGGAGCAAAATTGATGTGAATGTGTTTATAACACTGCACAGATATTAGGAAGAAATTCTTGGCTGTGAGAGTGGTGAGGCCCTGGCCCAGGTTGCTCAGAGAAGCTGTGGGGCTGCCCCATCGCTGGAAGTGTTCCAGACCAGATTGGATGGGGCTTGGAGCAACCTAGTCTAGTGGAAGATGTCCCTGTCCATGGCAGGGGGCATGGAATGAGATGACCCCTAAGGGCCCTTCCAACTCAAACCATTCCGGGATTCTATGATAAGAGCAAAGTTTGAACATTCACAGTTCAGCTGTGACGAAATGGGGCTGACACTTCCTTGCTGGCCTCGCTAACTGATGGTAAATTTGCTTTCCTCTCTGCCTCCAGTGCCACTGGGTAAAACCCAAATTTAAGCCTAAAGGTTCCTATTCTCGTGCAAAGACTGCAAGGGCTGGAGCTTCGAGGAAAACCCTGACGTGACAAAGATTCACACTGCACAGATAAGCAGCTGTAGCCTGTTCACTTGCAGATTTCTTAACTGATAGCAGCTGTGAGCAAAAGCCCAAACATGGAACCTTCTCAGTTTCCCCGGGGCAGCCTGGGTGGTGAAGGCAAAGGTGACATAGTTTCCCTTCATCCCAGGCAGGAACATGGAGGACATATGAGCAGACATCAGGCAGACTGTAGGTCATCTCCTCCCTCTGATGGAAGCGACTAGTGGGAGACTTTGAAAGACCATGAGAGCAGGGTAAGTACCCCCTTCCCTTGGATTGCACACTTTCTATATGTTTAAAATTCCCCACCGGTTTTCCCCACCACAAACCAGCTTAGTCTCCTCTTGAGTTTGCACAAACATCTGTCATTCTGTGCCAGAATGCTCAGTAGCTCAGTTATTTACCAATGCATTGTCTCTGTCCCTCATCATCTCCTCCAGGAAGCTCTAGCTCTCTCTGTATATAAGAGATGCTACCAGAAACTAACTAGAACAAAGGAGACAGGGCTCACAGGGCAGGTTGTTTTTCTTCTGGTGCAGACCATGGAAGGCGGTTCAGACTCCAGTGCAGGAGCTGTCTGCTCAAGCATCCTTTGTGGGGGAAGCTTGTCTCTCAGCACCATCTGGCTGAGAGCCGTAAGCCTTTTGGGTTTGGGCCACCACTGGAACAGACTCTGCCAAGAGGAACAGAAACATGCCAACCAGCTTCACAGCAGACAGCCCCCAGCTAGGACTCGCCCTTGCCTCCTCTCTGGGATCCTAAAGCTCTGTCCCTGACATCTCAACAGCCACCCTCCCCATGCCAAGGCCACTGTCCACAAAAAGTCCAGTGAAGCCTCCTACAGCTGGTTTACCCTGTCATCCAGCCTGCTGTGTTGGCTGTACTCTGTCCTAGGGTCCAACATCTCCCAACCATAAGGTCCCTGCAGAGGGGATAGCCTTTACTCTGTAGAGAATGGCAGCTTTTGAGTCTTGGTACTGCTGATGCACCATGTCCTGTCAGCTGTCAGCTGCTTCCAGGAAGGTGATAATGATGCTGAAGTCAGTAAATCGAGTGTGTGCCCATCACTTTTCCCACCCCATTTCTAACTGGGCTTTTCTTCTCCTTGCAAACCTCTCATCATCCCCATGACCCCAGGAAGGGCAACCATAGCTCGTTTCCGAGCTTACCAGCAATTCAGGATGCAGAGCCATGACTGCTGCTGTCCCAACAGTCTGGCCTCTCACTTGCAGCAGCCAGACCCTCCCTCCTTCTCTCTGTGGCAAGACCACAAGAAGGACAACACACACTGGGAAATGCAGCTTTGAGTTTACTGTGGATGTTTTAAGTGCAGCAAGGTTCAAGAGGGGACAGTGTTATCTCTGAAGGAAATGGAGTCTGTTGTGGCACAGCCTCTTTCTGTGCCATCAGGGACTATTCTTGCCTCTGTCAGGGTGTTTAATATGGCTCTGAAGTGGCTGCCTGAGATGGGCAGGGAAGGGGACAGCCTCAGAACAGAATGAAGAGGACCCTCATGTGTACCAAGTCACTTGGGTTCCCAAGGAGAGAGGAGGGAGTTGAGCCTTCAGCAGGGACAGGAAGGAAGCCATTGCAGTCTCCAGGGCCACATCTGAGCTGGAGCAAGTGCCGTGGCTGCTGCTACTTCTTCATGACTTTTTTGATCCAGGGCAGGTAGTTGGAGATGCGGGTGTAGACCCCAGGTGGGGCGTTATACCCAAAGGAAACAATGCCTTGTGCCACTTTATTGCATACCAAGGGCCCACCAGAATCTCCCTAGGGACAGATGAGACTGATTTTAGAGGCCTTTTCCCTGTGGGAACAGGTTTTCCCCTGGTCCCTCCCTGCCTAGGGGGGCTATGGCTCTGCTGCTGCCCCACATGCCCACCTGGCTGGAGGAGCTGCCCCAAGCTGGTAAGTTGGGGCTCTACCTCTGCTACTGTGCAGGGACTGTGGTTTCAAGATGTCCAGAGAGTTGGTTCATATGGGAGCTACAGATCAAATGCTTGTTGCCTGCCCTGGGAATCAGCTCCATCTGTGGCAGCAGCAGCATCTGCTCTCAGAGAGCCAAACCCCAGCCTGCTGGCAGCCCCTACCTGGCTGGAATCCTTCAGCTCATGGAAGCTGCCAGCACAGACCATGCCAGTGTCAAGATGTGGATAGAAGAGGGTGCATTTCCTGCGGCTGTAGATGGAGACTTTGGTTTCAAAGAGCTTGTTGGTCACCTGGTCTTCATCAATCAGACCCCAGCCGGCGATGCTGCACTTAGTGCCTGTGGGGAGGTCACTGCTGGTCTTGGGCAGTGGAATGGTCTTGACATAGTCATTGAGAGTGGCCTTTGATGTCAGCTGGGAGAAAGCAGGGTTTCGGAGAAGGTTATGAGTAGGAGAGCTGAAGGATGCTTTCTACGCAGAGGTAGGGGAGGTCTAGCAGGACATGTGGCACTGTAAGCTCTAGTGAGCTCCTGTGAACGTGGCATATGGCTCCAAGCCCTGCCAGTGGTTCCCTCCCAGGTCCCTTCCAGTCTTGCCTGCCTCCAGCAGTCTGGGCAGAAGCAGCTTTGCAGAGGTGGACCCTGCCAGACCCACAGCCCCATCCCACCCTCTGCCCCACTGCCCACTGCCGAACCGCCTTGCCTTGAGCAACATGATGTCGTTAAACATGGTGTCAGGGTCGTATTCAGGGTGCTCGTGGTATCTGAGAACTCCCCGGACCTGCTGGGTTGTTTCTGGTTTGTGGATGTCGTGAGCCCCCAGGATGACTGTGATATTCCTGGCCACAACATAGAGCGTAGAGGGGGGAATAAGGTTGGGTGTCACCCAGCTCCCTCCCCTTTGGCAGGCAGGTGGAGAGAGCTGCAGAGAACAGGAGGAAGAGGAACCTACTCCAAAAACGCTCCAGTGAAGGACATCACAGGTTAGGTGAGAAACAAGGGGATAAAGCTCCCATATGAAGTACTCACCCCATGCAGTGTGCAGCTGTCATCACCCACTCAGGGGCCACCAGGAAGCCCCCACAGGCAGACATCCCTATCTTCAGGTATGCCATGTAAGGGTGGGAGTGGGGTTGCGCCTCATGGCCCCCCACAATCTGACCCTGTAGAGCACCTGAAAGACACCCCACTGCAGAATGAGCCAATGGTTCCTGAGGTGAGAGCCCAGACGAGCAGCCTCACTTGCAACAGCTTGCAGAACCCCTGCTTACTGGCACTGGCCCATGGGCAGGAGAGCAGGAGCAGCAGGGCCAGCAGTGGCTGAGGCTGGCACATCTCTCCCACAGCGGGACACTCCTTCCAAGATGTGTGGAAGTCTGAGTTTCCTTGTGCCCAGAGGCTGGTTTTATACCCTGGAACCAGCTGTACCCAGCAGCCAGGAAACCATGTGCAATGGGCTGATTGTGCTAATCAGAACAGGGCAGCACCCCTGCAGGTCTGTGGGCATCGCTGCTGCCCTGGTCTGCTCAGTGCCCATGTGGCCTGTGGCTGTGATTGATGAGCGATAGCACAAGACAGAAAGGCCAGGGCAGAGAGAGCCTGGCACACCATAGTCCCAAAGCCTCAGGGATGCTGACCAGGCGAGGTGTTCTAGGGTGTTTTTTAGGTGTGATTTAACATTTCTCCCACAGTTTCTGTTTAATGTTCTTGGCTTGAGGAAATGCAAGGTTTTAAAGAAAAGCCACTTAAAAAACAAACAATCAACAAAACTTTGCCATTTAGGGTCATTAATGTGGTCTAGAGGAGATGATCCTGAAACTTTTTCTTTCAATATTCTTGTTTACCTTCAAATCAAAAGATGCACTTCAGAGACTCTTTTCCTACAAAGACCCACCATCACCAACACCCACTTTCAACGAACTGACAGCCAGACACAACAACTGTCCCTGGGACATTTCTTCGAGCACTGTGAAGGGCCAGGTCTCCAGGAGGGTTTGGTGTCAGCCCAGGTCAGAGGGGCCTTGCTGACTCTTCTTGGCTCCTCTGGGTCCAGAAGCATCCTGCCAGGTTGGGGACTACATTGTGCCTCTATAAAGAGGACTGCCTGCTGCTACACAGCAGAAGAGACCAAAGTGAGGAAATGCAACCACCCAACTGCCAGGAGTGATCAGTCATTTTTAAACCAGCACAACTCCACCCTTCCTGGAGCAGAAAAACACCTGCGGGCAAGTGGATGCCTTGGCTGATGTTGGGCTGTGCTAGGGCCATGCAGCAGGGACAGGATGGGTGGGTGGGGAGGTGGAGATGCGGGACATAGATGAGGATGCCAGCTGTTCATGAGCCAGCCTGGGGGCTGCCTGACAGGGCCCACTCTGTAGAGTTTTGCCCACTTTTTTTTTTAATCATATTATCAGAAAATACAAGTTTTAATCAGAACTGTGCAGCACCACAGCAGGAAAACCTCAAAGAAATCATCGATGTTTTATCTTGTACTTGTAACTTGCTGTCTTTCCCTTGCAGCTGCTTGTGGCCCCCTACAATCTGGGACCGGATGCCCTCCTGAGAGCAGCAGCCCCAGGGAAGGAGGGACTGGGCAGGCCACTGGCCATGGACCCAGGGAGCTGGGCTTCAGGCTGCTACTGTCCTGTTCTCTGTGGCATCCCTGACTGCAGACAAATTCCTCCCTCTGGGCCCTAGGTGCTTTTGCCTTCCTGTTGACCTCTGGAGAGTTCCAGGGCTTCTGCTGCTGAGGATACTCACGTGAGTATCCCTCAATACCTGCTCTAGCCATGGATTTTGTAGGGGGTCCACAGTGCTGCAGCTGCCACCCATGCCCCCCCTGGTCCTTCCAAACCCAGGACTTGGCAGCTATCAGGCAGTTGCAAGTAGACTGTAGCTTTTATCTGGAGGAAAGAGATGAGAAACATCGCGGGATGGGGTGTCTTGACCCCGCCTCACTTCACTGCTAAGAAAGAACATCTGAAATTAAATGGCAGCAAAGGAGAAGTACCAAGATAAAGCTCAGCCTGCGTCTGTGCAGATAGCAGCAGGGACATGCTGTACAACAGGAACTCTCCCTCGTGTGGGTGCCCAGTCGAGGGAACTCTCACCCCCCCAGCCATGGAGCTGGGGACTCCACACCTCAGGTCTGGTGGCAGCAGCTTTGAGGAGGACATGGGGCTGGATTTGTGCCAGCCAGCTGTGCTCTGCTGAGCAAATTGCATGGAGGGCAGGGGACCCAAGAACCATCTCCAGGCTCCTCTGGGGATGGGACCCTACCCTGACTTGCTGTGAGGCAGGAGCAGTGTCTGAGGTGTGTGGTGACTTGCAATGGGGAGAGGGTGCTGGAAGGGCTGAGACACAGCTGGGACACAGTTCAGGCAGCTTCCCAGAGCTAGTCCCTCTCTCTGCATGCAACATGCCTCACAGGTACCCAGCTCATTCTGCCATGGAATGACCAAACAAACTAGATTCTAGGACAAGCAAGGAACAAGGTTTTGCCTCACTGGAACAGCTCTTGACAAAACAATTAGCACTGTCTTTTAGGCAACGCTTGATGTGCTTATGTAGGGGGCATTAGGAAGAGCCTCCAATATTTTGCTGGTCCAGAGGACCTGGCACCCCATGGGTGAGTGTGTCAACCTGTCCCAGCTGCTCATCTGCCTTGAGCCCTCCTGTCATTAAAAATGTTTGCCTCCCACCAATCTCATGTTCTCCACAGATCTCCCCCACAAAGAGCTCATTCCTGTCAGGAATCTCTGTTCTGAGACTCCTCACATGCTGCCAGCTCTTTGACAAGCTACTTAGGGCCCTTGAAAAGGCAAATGTCTCCACTCTCTGATCTTTCAGGAACACTCCACCAGTTCTGTCCTGAGCAGACAAGTTAGCCGGAGGCTCATCCTGAAGCAAGAGCAAAGTGAGGGTTATGTGTAAGGGTCACAATGACCCTTTGGATTCCAGTTCTTCACGGGGAGCATCAGCCCAGACCATTTGGGAGTGTGCCCTTTGTGCTGAACGTGCAAACCTGCACTCCTCTAAACTGAGCTGCACTCCTGGCCCAGCCTTCCTGCTGATTTCCGCTCCTTCAATCTTGGGGTCATCTGCTGACTTTATCAGCATGAGTTTCTTTCCACACTGCTGATAAAAGGCCAAAATAACGGCTGAAAGGGTGAAGGTGCAGGATGGAGCCCTCAGCTTTTGATGAGAACCACTGTTGCTTGCACATGACTTCCTGCAGCAGGAGCCCCCTATGCATTTTCCACTTGTCTATGCTGCCATCCAGGCTAGAATCTCTGCACTCATCCAGCAGTGGATAGACTCCCTGGACAACTCCCTGTTTGCCATGCTGATGGAAGAAGTCACCTCTCTTTGCTCTCAGCCTGGGGTGAGAATTTGTGCCAGTCTGGAGTGAGAACACAAGTGAAAGTAGGACATCTGCTGTGATCCTGAGTTAGAAGGTCCTCTGTCTTTCTTTTATCTGTGCCTTTTTGCAGATGATTTGGGTGGGGTCCATCCTCCACACAGAATGTGGTTGATGTTGTAACTTCCCTTTTTCAACTTTGATAGGTAGAAGTCTCACTTATTTTGCACAAGGAGTTCTCCCCTCTACCTGCTCTGTCCTGGGCCTTGGACAAGCATCTGGAGAGCGCTGCCAACTGTGGAACCTCCCTCTGGCAGCAAGAGCCTCATACCAGCCATGACAGGTGAGTCATAAGGCAAATTCCCAGCCACAATTGGGAACATTGCATTGCAAGACTCTCTCCAGTTGAGTTTTGCAGATGTAGGGAATAGGTCAATGATAGACATTAATATTACAGTCACATTTGGATTACTTGGTTCCAATCTCAGTGCAGCACTTTGTGCCTTCTGCAATGACAAGAGGCAGCACCTTTTTGCCTCCTTCCCTGCCTGTAACCCAGACAATGGGAAGATTCTGGCCCATCTTTAGAACGTGCTTGAAGGTGGGGGGATGCAGTGTCAGGGCACATGCTTAGGTTTGACCAGCTGGTTCCCTTTGAACTGGATGGAGCTAAGCCCCAGCTTCAGTCACATGGGTTCCTGGAGTTGCTGCACAGACTGCAGGACGTGGATGGACCTGTTCTGAGAGAGTCGCAGGAGCTGGGCCCACAGAGAAGCCCAGAGGGGTGACAGCATGGAGCTTACTCCTGAAGAAGGATGTATCTGATCGTGGGTGGTGCACGGGGCAGTTGATGAAGAGGCAGTTGCTCTCTGGCAGGTTCAGGGATGAATTTAGTACCACAACAGGCAAAGCACTTAGTATCTCAACTGTCTGCTTTCATAGCTCTTACTAGCACTTGGTTCAGTTCAGCCCCACGGGCCTTACCCATCCAGGTGGGAGGTGTTGCTTCATTTGACCCAGACTGCTCTGATCCAAAGAGGGGCCTGACATATTATTTCATTCATGTCCCACCATCACAACCACAGCAAAGCTGACAATAGCCAAACCCTTACCAAGAAATGGTGATAGCTGTTAGAAACGGTAACTCTCACTCACAACAGGAAACTTTATTAAACAACAGGAAGCCTATGTTCACAGTGGACTTACAAAACACCTCACTCTCCTCTCCCCTTGCTCTTTCAGTGCTGCAGGGCTGACAGACAGGACTCTAACTCTCCTCTCCACACTAAGAGCCAGTCCTGTGTGGCAGTGTCTCATGGCTACTTTAGCCCTTAAACAGAGGATCTGCTCTGCCCCAAACTCTACCTGATCCCTTCCTCCATCGTGTATCCCTTGGCTGCTGACCCAGCCTCAGAAGATGGATGGTCCAGTGCTAAGCTGGCTGTTGAATCACTCCCTTCTCCTTCCACTGGACTCTGCTCAATATCCTGAGCTCAGACTTGACCTGCTCGACAGGAAAGGCTCCTGCCTGCAGCTGGCTGCCATGAGGAATGTGAACATCATCCTGCAGCACTACAACTTCACAGGCAAGCTAACCAACCGGCAGTCTGAGGACGAGGGCATGGGTCTCATCCGCACAATCTTCGTCATCATCAGCTGCATCATCATCCTGGAGAACCTGCTCGTGCTGCTGGCCATCCTGCGGTGTCTGAGAGCCCGCCGCTGGGTCTACTCCTGCATTGCCAGCATCACTGTGAGTGACCTGCTTGCAGGAATTGCCTACCTCTCTAATCTCTGCCTCTCAGGCAAGAAGACCTTCCAGCTTTCACCTCAGCTCTGGTTCCTGCGGGAAGGCATCCTGTTCATTGCGCTGGCTGCCTCCACCTTCAGCCTGCTCGTGACAGCCATCGAGCGTTATAGTGCCATGGTGAGGCCGATTGCTGAGAATGAAGCCAGCAAGACCCTGCGCTTACGCGGCCTCATCATTTCCTGCTGGCTGCTGGCCCTCGTCATAGGACTGCTCCCACTGCTGGGCTGGAACTGCCTGTGTGACTTCAGTGCCTGCTCTGTGCTCCTGCCTCTATACTCCAAGAACTACATCCTTTTCTCTGTAGTCATGTTCAGCATCATCCTCCTGGGGATTATTGGCCTCTACATCTCCATTTTCCAACTGGTCCAGGCCAGTTCTAAGCAAACCAGTTCTCGGCACAGCCGCAAGCGTTCCCTGCGCTTGCTTAAGACTGTGCTGATGATCCTGGGTGCCTTCATCATCTGCTGGAGTCCCCTCTTTGTTCTGTTGCTGTTTGATGTCTTCTGTGAGACCCAGACCTGCACACACCTCCACAGCCTGGACTGGACCTTGGCTCTGGCCTTGCTTAACTCAGGTGTCAACCCCATCATCTATTCCCTGAGGAGCGTGGAGGTGCGCCGTGCTGTGGGAAGCCTGCTGTGCTGCTGCTGTGTCAGGGCTGGGCTTTGCAAGCCTGGGAACTGCATGGTCATCACAGATATCAACTCTGGCTCATCCACAGAGAGCTCACTGCGCTACCGGGAGAGTTTCCGCAGCTCTGTGGCACTGAATGCTAGGCCCAGAGCACCTCTCTCCAGCAACTCCAGCATGATGAGCAATCTCCCCAGCCTCTGAGAGGCCATGGGAAGAGCAAGAGGTGCCAGATAGCTCCCAGGACCTCATTCTGCTGGTCCTGGCCTGGCAGAACTGTAGCCTACGTGCAACTCAGGCTGACCAGGGGCAGCCCCACCCCAGTTGTTAACTGGGCTTTCCAGTCCCATCAGACTGGGATTTTGTTTCAGTGTGGGTGCAGCACAGGGATAGGCATTGCTCCCAGGCTGGGAGAGAAAGATATGGGTACATTTTAGGATTGATGCTCTGCTGAGAAACTGCAGTGCCTAGGTTATAAGTGTGTGTGCTCTGTGTGTGCAGACAGACACTGTACCTGCCCAGATGAGGGTATTTTGCCCCAGGGCACAGTGACAAGTAGGCTGGGCATCCCCAACCAGATGGCCCCCCTTATCCCTTGAGGTCGGGCTGGGTTGGCAGTGCTGCTGCTTCACATCATGCAGGGCTGGAGGCGATACTTTGAGTCTTCTCCTGAAGTTTACAGCCTTCTGGAACTGCTGTGACGGGCACAGCTGCTGGGAAAGAATGCAGGCTTGATGTCAAGAACAACTGGATTTGCAAGTGCAACTGTGTGCTGTTGTGGGGCAGCTCCGAGCCCCCTGGCCGGGAATCAAGTGCCCACCTGCAGTGCAGCACAAACCAGCCAGAGGACAGCAGAGGGCTGCAGCAACAGCCTAGACCCTCCCTGGAGTGCTGAGGTTGGGCACTATGCCCGGGCAAATGCTGTGACAGTGCTCACAGTCTGGCAGCAAGAAGTGAGAGCCCTGCCCTGCCTCTGGGCATGGGGCTGCACCTGCAGTGACAGCCCGGGCACTACCACAGTGACTGGGGAGCCTGGGGCCACCCTAGGTCTGACAGAGACACACTAGGGCCTGAAGACACTGCCAGCTTGTGCCTCAGATCCCTGCTCCTCTATTCCCTAATGCAGGGAATAATCAGAGCAGCACTCAAACACATCCTCTCACCCTGCAAAAAGGACAAAGCCACGGAAGCACTGTGGGCTCACATGAAACCTGCTGGCCCAGCCCCTCCACGGGAACTGTTATCAACCCATTTGTTTTGCATTAAATCGAGGCGACCAGAAAGTCTTGGGCTAATTTTGCTGTAAATTTTTTACTTCCTGAAGGTCAGGTACTCGGTCTCCGCCGCGTAATCCAGAAGCCGGGCAGCACCCGGCAGACGTTCCCTGTGGGCCCGGGACAGCCGGAGCCCGCTCTCCCGTTCCCAGGACAGGGGGATCACCCCGCTCACGGGGACAGCGGAAATCCCCCGTCCCACCCTGTCCCGTCCCGTCCCGTTCCATCCCATCCCACCCTGTCCCGTCCCGTCCCATCCCACCTTGTCCCGTCCCGTCCCGTCCCGTTCCATCCCACCCTGTCCCGTCCCGTCCCGTCCCGTTCCATCCCATACCACCCTGTCCCGTCCCGTCCCGTCCCATCCCACCCTGTCCCGTCCCGTCCCGTCCCGTCCCGTCCCGTCCCGTCCCATCCCACCCTGTCCCGTCCCGTCCCGTCCCGTCCCATCCCACCCTGTCCCGTCCCGTCCCGTCCCGTCCCGTCCCGTCCCGTCCCATCCCACCCTGTCCCGTCCCGTCCCGTCCCGTCCCGTCCCGTCCCGTCCCGTCCCATCCCACCCTGTCCCGTCCCGTCCCGTCCCGTCCCGTCCCGTCCCGTCCCATCCCACCCTGTCCCGTCCCGTCCCGTCCCGTCCCGTCCCGTCCCGTCCCGTCCCATCCCACCCTGTCCCGTCCCGTCCCGTCCAGCGCTCGGGGCCGCTCCGGGCCGGCCCGTGGCGCCCCCTGCAGGCCCGGCAGGGCTGGCCGCGACTACATCTCCCAGCAGCCTTTGCCGCGGGACGCGAACTACAGGTCCCGGCAGGCCGCGGGGGCGGGCTGTGCGTACCGCGCGTGCCGAGCAGGCCGCGGTGCCGGGACCGCGGCGATGCTGGAGGAGGCGGGCGAGGTGCTGGAGTCGGTGCTCAAGGCCTCCTGCCTCCCGCTCAGCGTCCTGCTCTTCGTGCCCGCCGTGCTCCTGCTTCTGGGCCCGCCGCCCGCCGCCGAGGCCGCGCACGAGTTTACGGTCTACCGCATGCAGCAGTACGAGCTGGGCGGGCAGCCCTACGGTGAGAGAACCGCGCGGCCCGGTCAGGCTCGGCTCTTCCGGGAGGTCGGACCCCGGGCAGCGGCCTCTTCGGGGGTGGTGGGCCCTGGGAGGAACCCCGACCCCCGGAGAGGAGCCTCGGGTAGGCCGCGGGGCCGCGGTCGGCCCGTGGAGGGCAGCCCGGCCCAGAAGAGGCCGCAGGAGGGCTCGCGGGGGCTCTGGGAGGCGGTCAGCCGGGCCCGGGGCCAGGCCCAGGAGCGGAGGAGGGCGCAGGAGGGCTCCATCTGGCTGAGTTCCACTGCCCAGGCTCAGCACTGCCAGGACGGTGCTGAGAGCTCCACCGTGGTGACCTAGAGGTAGCCAAGGACCCCACGGGCTTGTCTATGGCTGAGCTCTCTGTGTGTCGAGGAATCCAGCTGCATCCCTCCTGCATTCTGGGATACTTGGTCATGAGCCTAGTTTTGTTCTCTTGCCTTTGACTCCTCTATTGACAGGTTGATTCTTCTTCCATCTCTTCTTCATTCTCAGCAGTATCTGTTGCTCCAGTGGCTTCATTTCAGGGCCTATCCTGTTACAGTTCTTCTGTTGTGTTACAGTTGACTTCCTCTGTTCTGTTACTTCCAGGCTGCTGATTGTGCAACACCTTTCCAAGCCAGAAACACACCCTGTTGTGTGAATCCTTGAAGTGCTGTAACCCTCAGCCTCTACCCCCGTGCACTCACGGACCCAGAATCAAGGGTTGTTTCTGAGTCTTCTGTAGATATTTTATTCCAGGCCAGGACACGTGCTCTGTTCATGGGTGACTCTTCCGAAGTTTCAGACTTATGTTAACAATCTGGCATTACAGCCTCAGGTTTCCTCTGCCACTTGGATGGATTGTGTGTTTCCTTTGCTCCTTCCTACCCCCTTTGGGTAGCTGATGGTCCTGTACCTTGTGTGTTCTGAGATGTCCTTCAGGATAAAAGCTATTTGATGTTCCAGCCAAAAAGACCAAATACACGTTGCTGCTCAGTCTCTTCTTGCAGGGGGAAGAGTTTTTTTGTCAGCATCAGTCATAGAGCAATTTAAGAAGAAACTTGGACTTCCTCTAATGCTGATAGAGTTCTTTAGTTTGTAAATTAATTATTATTAACCAGCTCTCTGTAGAGAAACTACAGAAAATCAACCTGTCTTGCTGTGCTGTCAGAAAATACTGTTGTGTCTGCTCTGTTTAGGTGTCAGAGGAGCAGAATTTTGGGTCCACATATTGCTATGTTTACACATCATTCTTTGGGAAACTAGGGAGGGATTATCCTCCTTTTGAATCATTTTTTTTTCTGATTGGAGCAGGGGTGTTCTTAATACTTGTTTGTTATACAGTGTCAGAGTTCTGTGAGGAGAATTTACATCATGCCTTGACTGTTTACGGGTGTATGGCGATTCTATGACCTTTGATGAGACCAAACTAAAGCTAAGTCAGGTTTAAATCTAATACTTAGCAGCACTCCTCTTTGAACAGAGGCTCAGATGCCTTCTGGAGCACCTTGTTCCATCCCTGACTCTGTGGGGGTGTAGAGGGATGAGGTCCTCTGTAGGTGCCAGAGTTACAGAAGAAGAAACTGAATTTGGAGCATTATAAATTGTAAGGTGGATTTGAACCTCTCTGTACAAGATGTCCTTTTGGTCCTCCCTTGGAGAATGCAGGAGCTGCTGGCAAGCCTACAGACTGCTGTTCTCCCAAAGAATTGCATTTCCATGTAGAAGATTTGATATGCTGAAGCTGAGAGTAGGAGAGAGCGAGCAGCTAGGAGCAGCCTGCTCATCTGTCACTTCCCCAGCTACAGACCTGTCCTCGTGGGTGGGCAAGAGCAGCCTTTTGGGTGACACAGGGTAGGTAGCCTGGTGTCTCTGCACAGCCTCCATCCTCTGCATGCAGGGGTGATCCTACAGCTGGGGGATGCAGGAGGCTCTAGAGAGACCAGGCTCTCTCCAGAGGTGTTGCTGCCAGCAGGTGTCAGGTGCAGGTGAGCAAACAGCCTGTGTGGTTGTGTTGAGCAGGTAGACTGGAAGGTGGGCAAGGCTGTATAATGCTGGAATAAGGGGAGTCTGGCAGGACATGGCCGCAGAGGTGTTGCTCTGATGGATTGCAAGAAAAACCACAGATCTCTGCTCCTTCTTGGATGAGGGGGAAGAGGCGGATTTAGCTTTCTGCAGGTCCTGGCTGCTCTGAAGTTCATCAAACTGTCACAAAGACTGTTCTGAGAAGGAGCTAGGCTCGAGCAAAGGGGATATGTTGAAAGCATAAGTTGAAGCAACTGACAAGGCCTGTTGCTGTTCTCTGCTGCCAGGCACCAGGAGCGCAGTGCTCAACACAGAAGCACGCACAGTAGAGGCGGATGTCCTGAGCCGCCGCTGCGTCATGATGCGGCTGGTGGATTTCTCCTACGAGCAGTACCAGAAGGCTCTCCGCCAGTCAGCTGGGGCTGTGGTCATCATCTTGCCACGATCTATCTCTTCTGTTCCACAGGATGTTGTAAGGGTAAAAAAAAATAAAGTTTTCTTTCTCTTCCAATGGGAGATTTATTTGAGAGAAGCTTGGGTTGCTGCAGGACTGGAAGCTCCTGTTGTAATGCACAACAAGTCATACTGTAATATTAAAACTTACCTCTCTGCTTTGGTTGTTAATATTTTCCTGCCCTCTTTCATGTTTAGCAGATGCTAAGTTTGTGTCTCACTTAAATCCTCAGCAATTCATGGAGATAGAGCCAGAAATGCTTGCTATGGAAACCATTGTGCCAGTCTACTTTGCAGTGGAAGATGAAGAGCTGCTGTCTATCTATGAACAAACACGGGCTGCTTCTGCATCACAGGGTTCTGCCTCAGCTGCAGAAGGTGAGTTCTAACAAGTGGGGGAAAGGTTTGAGGAAGACAGGCCTGGGAACAGTCTGCTGTGTCCTGTACACCATGAACCACTGTTCTGTCACATTCATGTTTATTCTGACTTTGTCAAAGAGTTTTGAGAGTCAGTGGAAGAAAAACTCAGTATGAGAGAGTATTACTTGACTATATTTGGAAATACAGTTGCATGAAGTTCTCAGCTTCACACTGTTGCAAATAAGATATAAATCAAAACTAGGTTAAAAACAACATTGAAGATGTTAAGTGACGGTGGTGTGTTGGTAGAAGCTGAAGCTTTTTGTCTGACCACACCTCCGTTTGGTGCTTCCGTGTATCCCCTTGTAAATAACTTGACTGTCTTACTGACCTGCTGTTTATGATTAACTTTAGAACTGCTGGAGAAAAGTTTTTGTTTTAGGACAGAATGAAGATGTATGGTCACCAAGAAACTGTGTCATTGCATAAACACAAGTGACAAGTGAGAGGGCTTAAATGGTTTAAAGCTGGTCTTTTCAAAGTGCAGTTAGCAAGGAAAATAAAGGGATGAAACTTCCCCAGGTGTACACTGTGGTTTTGGGGTTTTTTTGTTCTAGTTCTGCTGCACACGGCAACTGCCAATGGCTTCCAGATGGTGACCAGTGGGGCCCAAAGCAAAGCTATCAATGACTGGCTTATACCCAGTGTGGAGGTGAGTAGTATGTGGATTCAAACTGGCAATGTTGATGGAATGAATTATTTTATTGGGACTTCATCAGACATTTGGACTGATAGGGCAAGTCAAGGGAGTCTCAGCCATGTAAGTATCTGGAGTCCTCAAAACTAAGGCCAGGGCAGACTCAGCAGGCATGTAGAAATGAAGCTGTCTTTGTACAGGTACACAAGAGGTGACATGGAGTGACACTGCTCTCTTTCCTCTGCAGGGAAGGCTAACAGGGCTGGGTGGAGAAGACCTGCCCACAGTTGTGATAGTTGCCCACTATGATTCTTTTGGAGTGGCTCCAGTGAGTATTCTTTTTTCCTGCAGCTGTCTGTTCCTGTCTTTTTTCCCCATTTGGCCTTTGCCCATGTGTCTTTTCTTGGCCTTAAGGATGTGGGGCAGTTACAAGTGAAGCGTGGTGGTGTGCTATCTTGAAGCTGTTCTGGTATGTGAGAATCAGTGTAGGTTTGTCACCTTGTCTTTGTCCCGCTTCATCCTGCAGTGGCTGTCACACGGTGCTGACTCCAATGGCAGTGGTACCTCAGTGCTTCTGGAACTGGCCAGGCTGTTTTCCCGGCTCTACACCTACAGGCGTACCCATGCTGGGTAAGAAACTGCCCTGTTTATGCTTAAATGTGTGTAGCTGAGAACAGATAAGATGGGCTTTTGCTCCAGACCTACAGGGTGTTACAAACAGTCCTTCAATTTGCTCTGTTCTGTTTCCATCTGAGTACGGCTGCTGTTAATGGCCAAGCTCCTTCCTCTGTTCTCTTTGCTGTAGCTCCGCTCAAGCTTAGGGACAAGTGGAGAGAATGATATGGGAAGTAGATTCCATCCTCAAGCAATGGGAACTCCCCCTTTTAATCTGTCTTGCCATTACTGAGTATGTGGCATGTAGGAAGTGTTTGTTAATGGACAGTTTGCCTTGGATGTCAGGTGCTAGTAGTTGTGATTTTACCACACCTCCAAGACTGAGTAAAGGAGTTCTTGGGAGTGCAGCATGCTAACGCTTTTCTGGCCTCTTTGATGGGCAGGTATAACTTGCTGTTCTTTGCATCTGGAGGTGGCAAGTTTAATTATCAAGGAACTAAGCGGTGGCTGGAAGACAATTTGGACCACACTGGTGAGTAAGGGGCTGACATTCCAGCATGTTCTGTGGCAAAGTCTGTGTTAAATGTCTGTTATTAATTGTCAGTCCTCCTGTGAGAATCTCCTTGTGTGAGCCTTGCTTTTTTGGGATGGAAGTCCCAGCACAAGACATAGCAATGAAGGTTTGTATTTTTCTGTTGCAGATTCCAGCCTGCTGCAGGACAACGTAGCATTTGTTCTCTGCCTTGATACTCTGGGCAGAGGCAATAGCCTTCATCTCCATGTCTCAAAGCCTCCCAAGGAGGGGACCTTGCAGCATGCATTTCTGAGAGAACTGGAGATGGTAATAAAAACATTTTAGGTACATGGGAACTTGGGACTTAGTGTGGGGAGCTGCAGCTCTCCAAGAGAGGAAGGACGATGTAAAGAAATGGTGTGCCATTGCAATATTTCATGTATTATTTATGGTCACTTGATTTGAAGTGCAGACATGCTGCAGTTCTAAATGAAGCAGAGTAGATCTGCTGCATTTTCCACTGCACTTCCTTATGGCTTCCTTATATTACCCTGTAGTGACATTAAAACAGCTCTTTTTGATATGAAACCAGCTTTATAATGGCAATAACTGCACCTTACAGGTGGAGGTGTGTTTACCTTCTGGAATGCAGAAAAAGTGGGTCTAGGCAGACAGGGCAGTGCATGATGGGATAATGCAGTGGGTAGCATGACACCCGTGTATGGCTTGTCCTTTCCCTCAGGTTGTTGCCAGCCAGTTCCCAGAGGTGAAGTTTTCCATGGTGCACAAGAAGATTAACTTGGCTGAGGACATGCTGGCATGGGAGCATGAGCGGTTTGCGATCCGACGCTTGCCAGCATTCACCATCTCCCACCTGGAGAGCCACCGTGACAGCCTCCGCAACAGCATCATGGACAGGAGGTGAGAGGCCTTAGGGAAGGAAGGCTGCAGTTTAAATCCAGCCCATAGACCCAAATTGGCTTCACAGCTGCTTGTGTTGTTCTGATGGTCAGGAGACAGGTGACAAAAACACCGCGAGTTGGGCTCTGGATTCAGGCTCGTGCATGATGCAGTGAAAAAGGGTTGTTTCTAGAGGAAGCTGATGCCATTGGCAAGTCCATAATCCCTTCTTTTTTCTTTAGGGCACGGATAGACACTAAAGCACTGATCAGGAATACTAGGATCATTGCTGAAGCTTTGACAAGGGTCATCTACAATTTAACAGACAAGGTAAGAGCTGCCCACCATGCAGTGCTGACCAGACTTGTCCTGCCCAACCAAGCTTGCTCTCACCAATAGCCTGGATTACTTGTTTGTTTCTTTTTTTTTTTTTTTGCCATTGCAGGGAGCACCTGCAGATATGCAGATCTTCACAGATCAGATGGTGAGCACAGTGTGGTTTTGTAACCTGTGGGAAGAAAGAATCTAGAGTCTGGGAGAGAGGTCTGGTCTCAGCATGTGTGTAGCTGATGCCCTTTATTTGGTGGTATTTTTCTGTAGCAGATCCAGCAGGAGCAACTGGAGTCAGTGATGGACTGGCTGAGCAGTCAACCCAGGGCTGCCCAGCTGATTGATAAAGACAGCACCTTCCTCAACACCTTGGAATATTATATGGGACGCTACCTGAAGGATGTCAAGCAGCATCATGTAAAGGCAGACAAACGGTAAGAAAGGAGATGAAAGAACCAGCCAGGGCATGCAAATTGGCTTCCCCCTCTAAAGAACTGTCTCTGAGCGGCAGCTTTTCTGGTTTCTTGGCATGCAGCTGGAAGGGATTGCTCTTTTCTGCTTTTCTGACAGTTTTGGTTCATGCTCTCTGTTCTAGAGAAAGCTGTTTACCATTCCTCACAGCACAGTAACAAGACCCATTAGCTCCCTCTGTCTGAAGAGCTTGGTTTTTCACTGTTTTGGTTCCACCTTTCCCACTCTGAGTGCAGGAAAAGACTGAGGTCTCCTAGACAGCTTTCATTAATTGTGAAAGAGCAGCTTACATCCCATCTTACTTGCTTAGGCTGAAGCAGTTTAGTGAACACAGGGAGGAATCTTTCACATGGCTCTTTGGAGACAGCTGAATAGCATGTGTTCTGAATTGTGTCCTTAGGCTTCTGATTTGGGGAAAAGAAAGACCTGATGACTAAAATCAGCTCAAAATTAATATGCGAGGTGGTCATGCTTCCCTGTCTCTGGGTGGGTGGACTCCTTGGGGACAGGTCTGGGCTGTCCTCACTACAGTGTCAAGAAGTGTAATAGAATCTGAAAAATTTCTTCTTTGCACAGGGATCCTGAGTTTGTTTTCTATGACCAGCTGAAACAGGTGATGAATGCATACAGGTATGGAATTCCCTTGAGCACGTTGGGCTATTGTCTCACTCCATGGCACCAACTGCTGTAGCAATTTCATGTGTACTTTCTTTATGACAGGGTCAAGCCAGCAATCTTTGACCTGCTTCTAGCTGTCTGTATTGCAGCCTACTTGGGCGTTGCCTATGTTGCAGTGCAGGTAAGAGAAGAGAAGCAGGAAACAGACATATTATTTTCCTTATAAATCATGGTAGCACAGTAACTGGTGTTCACACAGTCCCAGCACTGAAGCTGGAACAATAATGCCATCCCACTCTAAAAGCAGTTATCCAGAACAGCTGGCTGTTTTGGTGTATGTCTTTGAGTATTTCAGTTGGCTGTGCTGAAGGCAGTCTCTTGCCATTCTAGTGCAAAACTGGTTTTTTAGAGCTGTTTCTTGTAGTCAAGGACATGCATAACTCACTTGCTAAGCTATTTTGCCTTCAAACTGAGACTACTCAAGGCAACTAAAATTTGCTGTAATGTTAAAAGTTTGTTGCTTGTAGTGAGGTAGTGTTAGGAAATATCTGAACTTGGGATGCAACTTAGAAATGCATCTTCAGAGTTTTGGTTTCTTTTTTCAATGAAACCATAAATACATCCCGTGCCAGTAATCCTGGAAATGTGATACTCCATGCCTTGGCCACTCTGTTTATATGTAATGTTTTTGTGTAAGTGTTAACCAAGCCACTGTGAGTGAGGCTTCTGATCCTGCCTAGGCTCATGAAGAACATGAATGAAAGGGAAGCATTTTAGGTCACTCTCAATTTTGATCTCTTTGTGTTATTTGTGTTTGTTATTTGTTTGGGGAAACTACAAGCATTTAAAAATACAATGTAACAACATAAACAGGAAGGAAAACATATACTTTGATTTGTCAGCTATCTTCCTTACTTTTGTATTTGAATTTGAAATTGTTTGAAGCCTGGATCTCGGTCAAATATTTGAAGTAGCTGTTATTGAATCAAAACACAAGTAACCAAAGCAAAATCAAAAGAGGAATTAAGTTAATTTCTAAGTCACTGGTGAAATGGTGCAGGAGAAGATCTGGTTAAAGGGTTGTGAATTACTGGGAATCTCTGTGTTTGCCTGGTTTGTTTTTACGTTTGTGACACTGCTGGCAGCAGTGTTTCTACAGCGACCAGGATCCTGCAGGTGTTGAAATCTGAAGCTTTCTCCCCTTCAGAAGGAACAAAATTGCATCAAAAAAAATAAAATCTTTAACAAGTGGTTGCATCTTCACAAAGGGGTGATACACACCTACACAAACACTTTTGTAAGCCATCACTTTCTGTACAACTTGAAGTAACTGGCTTCATTGTCATAATTCCTCTTAATTCATGAAATCTCACTCCATCTTCAGGGTGAGAGTGCTAGTGGATGATTCAAACTAGGTACTGCATTTGCACGTTGGTATTGTTTTAAGCCTTCTACTAAGTTTTCTGTCTGTTTAGAACAGCCATGGTTACTTATTTTCATTCTTTTTCCAGCACTTTGGTCTCCTTTACAAGATGATACAGAGATTATCCCTTAAAACCAAGCAGCAGTGAAGCAACAAGTCATCACCCACCCAGCAGCACTGAGCCATCGGTGAGCCCATCGGAAACCTTCTGCCTTCCACTGAACCCTGCTATTTCTCTTCCTCTTTGCTACTGTACAGAGGGGAGGAAGGCATAAAGAAAATGAAATTTTAACTCTTGTGCACCTTTTAAGTGCTTTTCTTCACCTTCTTCCCCTGACTTGCACCGTGTCTGTTTTCCTTTGCATTTTGGTGAGAGAGAGGCTCAGAGACTCCACCAATTCCTGCAGTCTTATTCTGGGCAGCTTCTATGAGTGTAAAACAAAGTCCAACACCTTCATGGATATGTGTCATACAGCCAACTTGGAAACCGAAACTACAGAGTGATGTGTTATCTCTGCCCAGCAGACAAGGACTCGGAGCAGTTGTTTAAAATTAAAGTGAATGCAATTAGCATGTTTCCTTATGGTACCTCTTCCTTAAATTCACTGCCTGGCTTTAGTGAGGTGTGCTGAGCAAGCAAGCAAGCACCTTTTTGCATTTTGTTTAGACTGCAGTAACTCATGCCCTTTTAGGAGGTGCACTGTGAGTGATCCTGACTGTTATTGCCAGGACGAGGAAAGATTGCTGAGATGAGTTTCTGGTATTAGGGTTCTTGCCAGGACAGGTTCTCTCCCATCTGTGTTGGAGGATGCATTTTGCTGTGTACTTGGTTACTCTGGAAGTTTATGGTCTTTGGACAGTTCACGGCTGCCACCACTCTGTGCTAAACTCTTGCTTGATCTTTGGGGGGTGTTCTGTTGTCCCAACTGCTGTTCTGCGGATTGTGTTCTGCGCTGTTCCATGTACTTAAACAAGCTGGTTGCATCAATAACAAGAGCAAGAGCAGCCCAGACCTGGAAAATATATCAAGATACTGACTACAAGTCCTAGACTAGTTGTAGTTCTAGAAGATAACCTGATGGAGTATTGTTCCTGCCACCCTGCAAGGTTTGAGTCCTTCCTCTGATCTGTCCTATGTACATGACATCTTTTCACAAGCCACAGTGGATACCTTTTTTTTTTTATTCTTTACACTACTACTTATAATTAAAATAGTGTATTTTACAGGGGCTGAAAGGCTATTGTGGGTTTGAATGAAGGTGTACCTCTTTTTTTTTTTGTATGCATGGAAAAGTCAAGCTGTGCATTCTTGTCTGCACACAGCTGCTGTGCACGTGCTTGTTAAAAAATGGGTTGTTGTGACAAGTCACTGGCCTTGTCCTTTGAATGGGCACCAAAGCACTGATTTCCATGCATCTTTCTTTGTTTCACCATGGTCTCCTTCTTGGAGTACCCTTACCCCATGATGTGCTTTCTGCTACTTTAAATGTGTAGCAACTTGTTTTTTAAAGGGTCTTGTCTTTTCCAGGACAGATGCTGGTGTCAGCAGCTCACCATCATATCACCAGGTGGCATGGTGCCAAGCACTCCTGAAATATCAGCCCTACAAGGGAAACCTGCCTTTTCCTGATCTTTGAGTGCTTATTTGAAATATGTCTCTCTGCATGCATGAAGTGTTCATGACACTCCTTTGCCAAATGAATTTATAATGACTTCAGAAGTTGCTGAAGTGCCTGAAAGACAAGCCTTGATTGTTTTCCACTGGCTTTTGTTCTGTGCCCATAGACATTACAATATGCACCATGGGAAGGTGCATTCTCTGTGCTGGGTAGGTTTAGAACATGCATGGTACAGTGGTTGTCTGAAGAACTCTGTAGGCTCTGAGTGTCTGGAAGTAGTTTCAAAGTCCTCCAGCTGCATCATACATTTCTAGTGTGTTAAACTTAGGGAGGTGGTGTTCCCTCCAATCCAGCAGATTACTTAACCAGTCCTAATTATTCACTCTGTTACTTTGCTGAGAAAAATAGAAAAAATTATTAGCAATCCTGCTGCAGCTTGAGTTGATAAATATAAAATTTGCCAGCAGTGGGCAAGAGTGAACAGAACAGGCCCGGAACATTTATTCATTGCAGTGGAGACTGTCAGCCCTCAGTCTTCCAGATGAGAAGCTCAAAGTTCAGAGTCAAAAACTTCCACCACAAGGCAACCCAAGTGTAGTTGCAGTTGTGTCCCCGTCAATGCTGTAGCACTAAAGAAAACACTTTAGCTGCATGTGGTCTCAACAACGAACTGTTAACACTCCTGATGCAGTGCCAACAACTTAAAAGAAAGATGGATAAGATTTATGAGTTTATAAACCTGAAGGGCAGTTGGGACAGTATATCGCTCTCTCCCACACAAGGTTAATTTGTCCCATAATTCTTTTGGATGCATTTTGTGTTTCTCTAGCTGCCTGCCTTATCAAGTAGTTTTTACTACAGATGAGAGTTTTTGATCAAAGTGCACGTGTGCTGAAACATATATGCTCAAATCTGAGATAAACAAATTCGAACTTTCTCATGGCTGGAACACAGTGCCCATCCTGGGATTGAATTTAGTTCCCACATTGCTATTTCCACATTGTTGTTTTCTTTGGTAAGTTAACAGAGAAGCTTGCAAATAGACTCTGGTGCTGATCCACACTGCAGCATATCTGATCAATTCTGACACCAACACAGCACACAAAGGCAGAAATTCAACAGGTGTCATGATAAAATAAAAGTTCTCCACAACACTGCAGAAGAGCTCTGTGTAGCTGATTCTTGTTGCCCTTATTTTTACCTATGTTTCTCTTGTGAGGAGTTTGCCTGGCCTATAGGTAAGAACATGGAAAGCATATGTGCACATATACACAAGTGGCTAGCAGCTGATGCTTCTAGCCAGAAAACCATTTTCTTTGCTGTTTGTCTGACTTTAGCTGTCAAAGTCTGCAGCTCACAAAAAAATGGTTTTCTAGCAGGGTTTAACTGAAGTTGTTAATGCCTTCTGTCTACTCCCACCTCCATGAGCACTAGTGGGGATTTTATGCAAGTAGTTTGGACTATCGTAGTTTATCTCCCACATAAGAGAGGTTCATTTATTGTTAGGAGATAAGTAATGCTGTGCAATATGAACTCCATTCTTGTACTCAGTGCAGAGAAGATCCTGAAGCCAAAATGGAATTGGGTATCTCGCTATCTGCGGCTGAAAGAGTCACCACAATCTATTCAGATGTTCAAAACCACAGCTACCCAAAATTGTTGTGGGGCTTGGTTTTGAGAGTTTTTGTTTGTTTTAAATCTTGCACTCTCATACTGTTCATAGCACAAGCTCAAATCCCAAGCTTCTCCTGCTCCCTATGGCCAAGCTGGGTTTTACATTTCAGAGCCATTCAGTCTTGACTCACTGATCTGAAATGATGGGGCTGCTACTATATGTCTCAGTAAATTAGGCCTCTGGGTGCTTGAGTGTGGGTTCCTGCTTGCTCACTTTGATCTGTTTAGTTTCCATTTGTAGTTATCGCATAGCAACTTCAAGGTTATAATCTGGAATAAATGCAGCTCAGGAAAAAGATTTGATTTATCTAGCAATGTTAACTCAATTATTTATCTCTTGTGTGCCCTAAAGAACAAATGTATATTGAGGTGAATATTTAAAAGCTAATAGAAAATTCACTGCAGTTGATTTACATATTTTTTGGACCATAAATGTAATAATATTTAAGTATTTTAACTTTTTTCATTTTCTTATTTGTTTGTCTCTTTTTCCCTTGGAAAAATAAAGTGAGTGAGTAGGTTTGATGGACAGATTTGTCAGAGAACTATTTGCTGATGGAAGCCCAAAAAAATGGAGTCTCCTTGCATTATTTGGAGGAATAGATCCCTCTACAAAAAGGAAGAAAATCCATGTGTTTAAAGGCTTCCTCCCTTCTCTGTAGTCAAAAGTAAAATAGTATGACACAAAACATTTACAAATTCCAGACACAACTCCACCACCTTGAGGTGAGCGAATTCCTGTAAAGTTTCTATGCAAAACAGCTTTGATACTGTGAAAAACTGGTTACCTTAGAAGCCAACACTGTGCTCATAGAGATTGTTGTGTCTCTGTCATTACCAAATGACCATTTGAACACTAAACTATTTATTCAAGTTATAAGCATTGCAAGAGGAGATCTGTTCCCTGAGCATGAGTTTGTCCAAGTCTTACATGGACAGTGGTCATAGTTGTGGAGTGGGAAAGTGACCTAAACACTACAGAAAGGGAGAGTCAAACGTTGTACGTTGTACGCTCATTCTGCCTCCTCCAGTGGCCCCTCTAAAGGGGTTCTCCGTGTTAAGACCCTTCTTTCAAGAAGAAATGCTTTGGCATTTTGATAGTGACTTGCCATCTTGCCTGCAAGTTCACAGGCCCTGGACTCTTTTCACCTGCCCTGTGTATTGTGCCCAGCATAAATTCAGTTAATGTGGGATTTCTTGAGGAATCCTTTGATCCTTGCTATAGATTTTTGTGTGAGGGTAGATTAATTTGTTTCAGCTTGGTTTGCTTCATGGAATTAATTAGGTTGGAAAAGACCTCTGAGATCATTGAGCATAACCTATAATATTGGACGACTAAGCATGGTTTTCCTTTCAGATTAATTTCTTTCAGAGAAGTTACAAGTACAAATTACTCTCTTGGAGGGAGCTGTGTACCCTGTAATGAAAATGGGAAGCAAAGCCCTCAAGCTTTTCTGTGCCATTGGGATCAGAGAGGGAAAGGAGCATTGTGAACTCCTTCCGGGAGGGAAAAAGCATGCCCACAATGAAAGACAGAAGATCTGTCAGTTAAAACAGAGATCATGAAGAAATGTTTTTTCATTTAAATACCACATCTACTGTTTTTCTGAAGAGTTCTTGACCCCTGATCTTTATCTAGATAATTTCATAAAGCATGGGCCTCAGTTCTTTAATGTAATTCTTAACAAACCCAAAAGGAACAAGCTGACAATATCTGACTGGAAACCCATGCAGCAATTTCACTACAGTGTCTGTTTTGTAAGAGAAAGGGAGAGGATATAAAGACCTTACCTCTGCTGAATCTAAAAAGAAACCAGTTCTTTTTATTGTTTAAGCCACACTAGTGATTCCTTGTTATCAGCAGGTTTTTTTTGAACAGAGCTAGAGTTGGCATTATTTCCTTTGGGCCATTCAAAGGATGGTGTCTTAACTGCTGTGTGGAGTAAGGTTCTCCTAGAATTTCTTCCCGGCTCATATGAGTGGGAATTTGTACTAGAGAATAGCCCATAAGGGACTCTGGGACTCATGAAAGGCAATTTGAGCTTGTATTCTCAGATGGTGCTTCTGTGATAGCATCAGGTACTTCTTGCTAAGGATGCTGCAGTGCTGGTACAACTGCCATGCTTAGAAAATTGCTTCTGTTTCTGGACTGTGCCTCTGTCTCAGATTCCAGCTTTCCCATCTGCAGCTAGTCTGAAGAAGCCAGTCAGGTGTGCTACTTGATGCTTACCCCTCTGAAACCTCTCCTGCTCCTGTTTCTAGGGATTGCCCTGTCCACAGAACAGTGGAAGGAGCTGGAGATCATTCCCAAGATTGATGCTGCTGTCAAGAAATGATAAGATGAAGAATCTCGGACACCTTCAATCTATTTACTTTTCCTTAGGTGCACTGGCACATAAAGACAAGGATTCTCATCTGGGGCCTCTTTCTCATGTTGATGGGGCTTCCTCACTGAGGTGGTGGTCATGCTGAGAAGACTAGAGACTTCTCTTTTCAAGAAGTAGCTTGTAATAAGCACCTGAAACTAGACTTCTCTTTTCAAGAAGTAGCTTGTAATAAGCACCTGAAACTAGAGCCAGTGCTGTGAAGTGAGACTTCAGCACCTCTGGTCTCATGCAGACTTGAGGTCTGTGCTGGTGAGGGACATGACCACAACCTGGCTTTCCAGGGGTAGATGGCTTCTGTCTCTATTGTGGAGTACTTTAGCTCGTCTACATCTGTTACTGACTTACATTTTGTTGACTATTGAGTAAGATGGTTTGTATACCTCATGTTGGCATCCTTTGTGTTTCCTCTACATGCTATACTGTTTTTTTGAGTGAAGGCATTCTACTTCAGCAACTGGTTTGTCTGTAGAGGTTGAATATGCACAACACAGGTGTTTGCATTATAAAGAGAAGAATCATAGTGTTTCACAGACTGCCACCTCAACTCTTTGTTTCAGGCACCCTTCTCTGTAGGTTGCTTTGGATTTCCCTTTTAGGAGAGTGCTCTGTAGTGTTTTTTTCTCATGATATGTTCCCAAATACTCCTGCTATATAGAAGCAGTCAGGCAGCAGGCTGGCCCAGGTCACGGGAAGGGCACACTACAGTGAATCATTCAAAGGAAGTGGTAATTAGGAGGCCTGTTAAATAGAGGGGAAGTTAAAGAATATCCACAGAGAAAAATGACAAACTATGAAGAGAGTGGAGAGAGGATATTTTATGCTTGAGCTCTAAATGGATCCCACTCTGTGATCAGCTGCAGCAAGCACAGCCTTCCTCAGCAAGACTTTTCCAGACTTTACAACAGCTTGCGTCTTCCATCTATTTTTGGGGTTTCTCTTGTCCTGGTTTCCATAGTATCTGAATGCTTCATGCTCTTAAATATATCTGACACTTACAGCACCTTGGTGAAGTAGAAGATACAAAGGCCCTTGCTCTTTAGAGCTGCCGGAGCTGTAACAGCTCAGGGATGTGTGGAAGATGTGGGGTGGAGTACTGAATTGAAAATGCTCTTTTCTAGAGGCTGAATTTGTCACTGCTGGATTAGCCTTCCACTAAGGATAGCAGGAGAGAAAAAAATCTTTCTTCATAAAACTTCTCAAAAATATTTTGAAGGGCTCAGTGCTGTAGCTGCTTGCAGCAGGGATGGAGATGAGTTGACTTGATGATTGAGGCATTCTCCTCTAATCTGGTGTTCAGCTATTCTCTATTCTGCTGTCACTTTTCTTTCTTTCACATGCTTTGCTTTCAAGCATTGGAAGAAACAGTTTGCAAACAACCCAAACTTTTCGTGTAATGGGCAACAAGGGGTTTTTTGTTGCCTTTTTTTTTTTTCTTTTAATCAATCCTCAAAGAACAGCTGCTCTTGATAAGAAAGATATCTGGTATCTTTGATATTCACTTCCAATTTACCACTATTATAGACAACAGTTGTAAAATCCACAAACCTTCAAACTTAGTTAACTTTTGGTTTCTTGCAAAGTTAAAATGGTAAATGAATCCACAGTGCCTCCTTCCTGAGGGCCAGCACGTGCCTCTCATTCTGCAGGAGTCTCTGTCATTCTTGCCATGACTTTAGCCTGGGAGCCAGGTGGGTGCTCATACATGACTGGTATTCTCAGTTCTTCCCTCAGCTCTGTAGGACTGGGACCCCTCTTGTTCCCCTGATAATAACACCTCCCCTTTTTCCTAACCTTTCCTGCACAGCTCTCAGTATTGAAACCTACTGCACGTATCTCCTGTCACAGGGGCCTGGAGTCAGCCTTCTGCCTTCCTGGGTAAAACCATGCCTAACAGATCTGGGTAGGGTTTGAGGCAGCGCTCTGGGAGGTGAGCTGGCATGTAGGGCACTGCGAGGAGAGAGCAGGAGGAAGGATGGGACTTTGGGAGCAGGCAAGAGCCTTCTGAATTGGGCTGCTACGTGAGCTGTTGTTGCCCTGGCTCTGTGTGTTGGATAGTAGGGTCACCTCTACACTCCACTGCTGCCTTCACTCTGCAGGATCCAGGGCAATAGTGAGGGATGACAGAAATCTCTTACTAGAGAGACTAAGCAAGGGGAAGGGAGGCCAGGCTGTGCCTGCACCACAGTTCTTTTTAAAGCCTCAGGCCTGGCATGCTCAGTGGAGCTGAGCACTGGACTCTGCCACAGCTCTCTCTGCAAACAATCCAGCAAGCACCCCCTTCCTACTCCCAGCACGAGGGCACAGAAGCGTTTTCATCTTCAGGGATACCAGGGCAGGATGACAGGCTAAAATGTATGGTGTGACGACAAAAGCTGTGCATGCTGCAGAGGAAACGCTCTGGGGAAGATGCAGGCAGTGTGTGGCTGTGGGCGGCAGAGCAGTGTTTGGCTGCATCCCTGCAGCACAGCTGCTCCTGAAGGAGCACATGCCTCGGATGTGCTATGCCTCAGCATCACCCTGGCATGACAGCAGGTGAGACAGCCTGGGCCACCTGGGCCATGCCACTTGGAGCACTGACTCCCTCCCCTGCAGCCTCACCGCAGCTGGAGAAGCCAGTGGGAGAGCAATCCACATCCTCACATGGGGATGAGATCTGATCCTGGTAGCAATAAGGGCTGCCTCAACATGGATATGCAAACACCTTCTGACCATCTGGCATGATCTGACATAAGAAGTAGCTGAGAATGCCCCCACCAAACCTGAGTGAGGAGGGAGCTGAGCTGCTCGGAAGAAAGGGGACTTTGCCTAGAAGGGCAGGGGCAGAGAGACCTGCCTGGGGTTGTAGACCCGGGACCATGTATCGCTTCCCATTCCAGCTAAGCCCCCTCCAGCACTGGTGCTTGTGTCTGTGCTTACCACCGGGTGACAGCTGTGTTAGAAAATTTTGTGCTTTAAATAACCTCTTTGCCTCCAGACCCTCGTACTGAGACACTGAGAAAATGGGGGCAAACGCTAATTTCTGACACGGATGCGGAGGGGCTCTGCCTTCGTGGGTGCTCAGAGCTCTCCCCTGCTCCCAGGGCCTCCGCGTTCCTAGAACTTGGGCCCTAAAATACATACAGCTGGGGATGAGCGTCGTGTCTCCCCGCTCGGCCCTCACGTGGCGGCCACAGCTGCTTTGCCTCCTCGCCCATGGCTGCCAGCACCTTCAGGGCTCTCCCGGCCAACCCTCTCCTGAGGGACCTCCCGCCCCGTTCTCGGGGGTCTCCCGGGGCCTCTCAAGGCGCCCCCCCCACGCCTGGCGTGCCCCGGGCCTCGCCTGGGCTCCGCGCGGCCGGCAGGGGGCGCTGCGCGCGGCTCTTTGTGGCGCCGCGGCGGCGGCGGCGCGGGCGGCGGGGCCGTTCCCGTTCCCGTTCCTGTTCCCGCTCCCGCTCCTGCTCCTGCCGCGCTGCCTCCCCCGCCCGCAGCCGCGCCGGGCGCGGGGCATGGCCAGACTCACCGAGGGCGAGGCGAGGAGACAGCCGCCGCCGCTCCCGCCAGCGCCGCAGCCGCCGCGCCGAGCCTCCCCCATGAACAGCAGCGGCGGCGCGGAGCCCCCCGCGCAGCCCGACAGCATGAAAGACCTGGATGCCATCAAGCTCTTCGTGGGGCAGATCCCGCGCAACCTGGAGGAGAAGGACCTCAAGCCGCTCTTCGAGCAGTTCGGCAAGATCTACGAGCTCACCGTGCTCAAGGACCGCTACACCGGCATGCACAAGGGTGAGCCCGGCGCGGCGCGCTGAAAGGGCGGCGGGCCCGGGGCCGGTCCACGTTTGACCCACTGTGATGTGATTTTTCTCTCCCCCCACCCTCTCTCACATCCGTCTCGGCCCCCGATCCCCTGCCCGGGAGCGGGTCCACATCCTCGGCGCCCACGGGCGGGGCTCGGCAGAGCCCCGCGGAGTCCCCCGGCCTCGGCCGCCCCCTGGGGCCTGGCGCCGGGTTGTGAGGGGCTCAACAAAGGCCCCGATGTGCAGCGTGGGGCGGACCGAAGCTGCCGCGGGTCGCCCGGGAGCCTCGGTGGGTTGCCGGGCACACCTCCCCCCCCTTCCCCGGGGCTCGGGCCGCCCCCGGCAGGAGTACGGCACTGGGGGTTGAAAATCCACACAACAAAGGATATTGGCCACGGATCTGCTGCTGTCAGTGCCGTTTAGGATAGATAGTGCCTGGTTGGCGGCAGGCTGGGGGGGATGAAGGGTTTTTCCTTTGCTGAAGGACCTTTAGTGGATGCTGAAAAGTTTGAGCAGGCTCCTTTAGCCGTGCTTATTGTGTTTGAAAGCTGTGTTTTGAAGAGCTGTCGCGTTCAGGGTGTCCGCTCCCTTCAGTGGAGCAGTTCTACGCCACCCTGGCAGGTGTTTGGGATCTTGTGACCAGCACCACTCCAGCCAGGAATGGAAACTCAGAGTTGTTTGCTGTAAGATCCGAGGGGGTGATGGCAGCCCCACTCCCTGGCACAAGTAGAGCAACCTGCAGGGAACCTACGGTAAGTACCCTGAAAGCTGTCTGTGTTCAGCCTGGGCTGCTGTGCCCTAAAATGATCCGTGATGGGGCCGTGTGTTGGTGCATGCTGGAGGGTGTGTGTCGTGTTCAGTCCTGATGCCTCAGATTTAGGAGGATGGGTAAGGAAAACTGAGTGCCTTGGCAACTCCAACCGTTCTAGACTGAAAAGAGAGGAAAGAGGACAAGAGAAAAGCTTATTTTCAAACAAGAGGCCAAATCTAACTCCAGCACAAAAGGAAAACTCTTCATTGAAGCCTGTGGGGGCTGGACTGACTTGAATTTAGATGAAGAAGTGTATCTGGTTGTGACTTGAGCACAAGAATGGCATGTGTCTCTGTATGCAAGGAACTGTATCCAAACCTGCTGCCAGTGAGTTGCAAGGTTTCAAACCCAGTAAGGAGGAGAATGGGCCCAAGGCAAAAGGCAGTTGTGCATTTCATTTCAGGTGATATCTTAAATATAGACTGCGTGGTCTGAGATCAACTTCCAGGCAGGAGACAAATTCTACGGATCTGCTTAGGTATGGAAATTAGAGGGGGCAGCAGTGGTATTAGTCAGATGTGTGTGATACTAACTTGCTGTTAAATGCAAGATTTCTGCAGCAAAATAAATACATCCTTTTGGTTTTGACTTTTTTTTGCGTGGATGCTGTGGTGTTGCTCATGGGTTGTTCTGTCCAGAACAGGTGCTCTGTTCTGCCCAGAAAAGGCTATTGAGGTGTGTAGGTTCTCTGGTGGCCATTGTACGGTGGTTTCTACACCTCCTCGTCCTGTTTTGTATGAAGTGAGAGGCTGGGATTCCTTCCCTGGTAGCATGAGTTTGCATGTAGATCCTTGGCCTGTTTTGGGAATAGGCAATATACCTCTCCAAAGAAGAAATTTCTTCACAAGGATGTGGAACGGGAGGGGTTAGCTTGTGGTGAGGGAATTAAACCCACAGTCCAGCCCACCCTGACCCCTGCCTTCCAATCCCATTTTACCAGGTTTGACTGCACTGGCTTGGGCTCTGTGCAAGAAGGCCATCCTGGTGAGGAGCCGCTGGCATCAGCAGTCCTGGAGGGTGCCAAGCCTGACCCAGGAGCTGCAGTGGCCTGGAGCACCATCACAGTCCCTGATCAGGGGATGCTGTGGCAAATCCGGACAGTTGCGTGTTCATTCCTGCAGTGTACAGAAGCCATAACCTTTCTGGGGCGGTTGTAACAGCAGACTCAGTTTTCTCTCCCCATGTTCCCTGATCTGCAATGAGATCCAGTTGACAGCTCACATGCAGCTTCCATCTGCTTTTTCCCTTTCTTTCCCCAAATGGAAGAAAGCAGTTGTGTGAGAAGCCAGCAATGCTGGTAAAGCCCAGCAGGTCCTTTTGTATTCCCTTACAGCTTGACGTGGAGCTGAGCAACCACCTCTGCTCCCAGGAAGGAAGAAAAGGTGGAAAAGGCCTACTGGGGACAGGAGGATGTGAGTTGGGCTGCAGAGTCCAAGAGCTGGCTAGGACAATCCTGTATGGATGCTGAGAATGGATGAATTTGGTGGAGGCAGAGGAGGATCTTACAGATCTAGAAATATGAGCTCCACTATGAAATAGTTTTGTTAGTACCTGACTAGTCATGTCTCAGCAACCTGTCCACTGGTAGCTGATAGTGTTCCAGCCTACTATTATTCATGAGGCAGTTTTTCTATATATGTTAATCACAGATACATTTGCATGTTAATAGCAGTGTTTGTCTCAAAGCTAATATTTTCATGGGAAGAGCAGGGAGGTCTTTGAACAGACTTTTGGAATGGGTCAAAGGAGACTGAGTAGGGAGAATCAAGTGGAAGGTTTTTTTGCCTTGTGTTCCAGGATTAGGCAGAAGGCAGTTCTTTTACAAGTGTCAACTTGATGGGTTTCCTAGGAGTGCTCACAGTAAGGAAAGTGGAGATTCAGGAGTGTGAGATACTGAACTGCAGGGAAATATTTGGCAGAGGCAGGAGCAGCCCTCCCGCAGGTGTGTAGGTGAATGGATGGTGTGTGGACAGATGGGTGGCTTTTCCAGAGGGCAAGGACACAACAGCACCCTCAGCCTTAACTTGCCTTGCTGGCAGCCGAGTTTTGACTCAGCTTCTGCAGGCTTGTAGATTAGCTCCCTGCTGACTCCATGTTTCCCCTGCTGAAGTATTTGATGTGATTTCTGATGCTGAGCAGAATCTAGAGATCCCTCTCTTCTACAAACTGGCAGCCTTTTCTTGCTCAAGGCTTTAGATTGCTTATGTGTGGAGTAATGTTTAGGATCTGAAGGGACTGTAAATTCCAGAGTCAATGTGTGATTTGTAGGGAGGATCAAGCACAGAATATATTTTTTTTTTCTGCAGTCTCGTGCAAGTGGAACTAGGCTGGGTTGTGCTTTTAGGGAGCTGGAGGCCCTCTTGGAGCCCGTGAAAGTAGGGTGGTATCACACGCTGACGGGGCGCAGAGGTTCTTTTAGGGATCTTTGGCAGAATGGTGATGGCAATAAGTCATAGTCAAAAGCTTAGAGCTTAAACTTAAAATTTTTGACTTAATGCTTCATTTTCTTAACAGAATTTTCTGATCACTATAGCACAGAATTTATTATTAGAATAGCATAAGGTTTCTACAAACAGAATCACTATACTATAGTCTATAAGTAGTGTAATACAGAATTTATAATACAACTTAATTTATGATTTCTAATCACCTGGACCTCTTGCAAGTCAGCTTTACAGACAGTGCCCTGGGTGCCGTTCTGTGTCCCTGTGCTGACGTGGGTCGCTGGCACTGCCCAGGGCCTTCCAGGCTGACGTTTCTTAACACCCTGAGCACTTTTTAACACCATGTCTCAGCAGGCATAACTGACTTGGTGTTAGAAGTGCCCAAAGGGTCATAAGCCTGTCGATCTGAGCTTGCTGTTAACTAAAGCGGGAGATGTGGAAGTGAGAAAACCTAGTGAGAGTGACAGGCTCCTCTGCACCTCTGTGGACATCTCTTCACTGTTGAGCAGATACTTGGGTGACTGTTAAGCTCAAAGTTTTAGGAGTCCAAAGAACCCATGAAAGACACGGTAAGCAGAATCCTGTCACAGCATCCTAGGGGGTACTTTTTCAGATTGGTGCTGGTGGTTGCTGGACTTTGTAAATCCCTGATCTGGCATGATGACAGTACCTTGCAAAATAACTCTATCCCTGTGTGAGGAGTGTGTCTCCTTTATCCCCACTCAATGGTGTGCCTTTGTCCAATCCTCATTTTTCCCTTGTCCTCCCGTGGACTGAGGCTTTTGAGCCTGACGGTGCATATTACCTCAGTTTTGACATTCTTGAGCGCTGGAATTTGAGACTCAAGGATGGGGTTTGCATGCTTAACTCAGCAGATCGCTTCAGGTAGGCTTAACTCCTCTCCCATCCTTAGTTTTCTTAGGTTTGATGGTTAAAGCTCCTGGGGCAAGGATGGTGTCTTCATTGCACATGGACATAGTACCAATGCGTTGGAAGTTCTTAGTGGAATAAGTTGTTTATTCCCAGCTCCTGACTTCAGCATTTTGTCTGCTAAACCTGACCCCGATTAGTGACTTGCAAAGTAGCAGACTGGAGCAGCAGGTGGTCTTAGGCAAGCATCTGTGTTTGAGACTTTGGTTACCAGGCCTTCGAGTCTGTTAGAAGTCTGCTCTCTGGTTACAGAGGTGCTTTTGAGGCTTGATATCAGAGCATTCTATGTGGGGAAAGTGAAAGCAGAGGGGTGCTACCCCCACACAACAGATCTGGCTGCCTTTGCCATGAGAAGTGGAGTTTACCTTCATGCTTCCTGGCCTCACTGCATTTGTTAAATTATCTGTTGATCCCACGCTTCACTTTGGTGCAGAATTCTTGGTTAAAAACCTGGGCAGTAAGGAGCTTTAATTATCTCTTTGAGATTTCTAGTGCTTGTGTGCTGTTTATCGAGGTTTTTTTTTTCCCTAGCAAGAGATGTGAGGACAAATGTGATTTGCTTAGCTGCAGCAACTTACTGGAGTCGGGATGGAAGAACAGGATAATCGTGTTGCCATGGGTTGGGATTGTCCTGAGCAGCTGGCTTCTGCCAGAGTGTTGTGTACAATGGAGTCCCACCGGGGTGGAGGGGAGAGGTCCAGACAGTCCCTGTCTCACATCCACCTTTGGATCCATGGAGAACTGAAGCAGCTTTAGAGTACCCCAAGCCAGGCACAAGAACGTGGAGGCAGAAAAACAGGCCTCTGTGGACCATAACAATGCATCTGCAGCCCCAGCACAACAGTGTAGACATAGACGTTTAGCAACAGCCAAAGGGAAGTGTCCTGCCTTTGCTTAGGATGTGAAATGCCACTGCCAATAGGAGGGGGGTTGAATGAGGGGGTCAGACACATTCTAGTGTTTGAACCTATTCTCCAGTGCTTTGCCTATCCTCATCTGAAACAACTCAAGTGATGGAGCTTCAGGCACTTCCCTGGGGAGATCATTCCACAGTCTAATAAATCTCTTTGTGCTAGGAAATGTTTCTTGATAACTAGCCAGATTTTTCCTGTGCTTAGTTTCATTTGATTAAGCATCAGAGCACCCAAAGATGATCCCTCTTCTTCCTGGAGAGGCTATAGTTCTTCCCCTCCTCCCTTGGCTCCAGTATTCAGCTAAGATGTTGAGTCATATCTTGACTAAGAATGTCAGGATCTGGCCTTTTCCCTGTGCTTTTCATCTTGCTTCCTAAGTTGGCCCTTGAAGAATGCATTATGCTTTGCTGGTCTCTGGATTTCCTTTGTCATGCATATGTATGTTGATATGTGTTTGTTCACATCTTATCGCACACGAGGCCCTTCTATAGCTTTCCATGATTCATGAATCTGGATCATGAAGTTTTTGTGTGAGGCTAAAATCCCAGACACTTTTCCTCTTTTCTTGCTTTTTTCTTTTTTTTCTTTTTTTTTTTTAAGTCAATAATCATACTGGTCCTTGCCTCTCCTCTGATCCCTGTGTTTTGGACCGTTTCTACCACAGACCAAATTAGCTTTCCTTTTGCATTCCCATTGTGTCTCATTGTCCAATGCCTGTGTCAAACCTAGTTGATTCACTGGGACCCTTTTCCAGGACTTAACAGAAGGGGGGATGGATGGGGCCTGCAAGTCCTTTTACATTATTTCTTTGTCTCTTTCCTTAGAGTCTTAGACACAACCAAATTATCTAACATCTGTGTTGATGTGCGTCCACAATTGCCTGTCTAACTTGACACTTGCTGTATCCACTGCAGGTTGTGCATTCCTCACGTACTGTGCCAGAGACTCTGCCATCAAAGCCCAGACAGCACTGCATGAACAGAAGACTTTGCCAGGGGTAAGTCCCAGTGAATTGTGTCTGGATGCCATGGGCAGGCAAATGGGGGATTATCAGGGGAGGGAGCAAGGATGAGAAGTGGCTTAGATTAATTTTCCTACTTGTGAAAGAGAAGTGTATTTCAGGGGTTAGAACAGGGATATGGGAGTGGAAGCACAGCGCTGCTCTTCACAGAACTGCTGCTTTTTTCCTCTGCCTGGCCAAGGTTGCCCCGTGTAGCTCTGGCCAGGCCTGTTTCTGTGCTGTTCTTTGCTCTCTGTGGTGTGACATGTCGCCTTCACCTATCTGTCCCTATCACTAGGGAGCTGTGGGCTTTGGAGTGAAGAGCGTGGTCACAGCCTGCACAGTGGGCATGCTGGAATGCTCACATGAGACAAGACAAGATACCAGACCCTTTTTCCAGGTGTGCAGCACCTCCTGGTGCATCTGCTTCTACTCTGCCATTGCCCTGCAGAGAGCCTGGACAGACTTCTAGTGCTGTGTCGGAGTTGGATCAGATGAAAAAAATACACTTGCCACATCCCACTGTTTGGAAGAGAAATGGGTTATATAGGTGAGACCAGGACTGCTGAAGTGGCTGTTCGTGGGTCCTGCTCCCTCCACAGCTGGTCTTGGGAGCAAAGTGCAGTAGGGATCGATCCTGGGAGGCCAGGCACTGTGCAACAGGTCCCTACTTGCAGGGTAGTCTTCTGCCTCCCTGGGACCTGCTGGTAAGCTGAAAGGAATTCTGAATTGTTGCTGTTCCCATTTTGGTATGATTTAAGAGCTTCGACTGGGCACTTCCCTTGCTGTGCTGAGGGGGTTGATCACACGCGTTAAAGGATTCATTTGGAGGTGAGTAGGAGGAGGAGTTGGGTATTTTTAGATAGAAGCTCACACAGGCTCTGAGTGCTCAAGGCAACAAAATAATTAATGTAAACCAGGGGTCTCTGGAGAGGGGTTGGGAATTCTTAGCCATAACATTTTCTCTTTAACCCATACAGGTCCAAAGAGCTTCCCTCGTCTCTCCCAGCTGCCCTCAAGACCTCCCCACGCACACGTCCTTTTCTGTATTTGTTTACCTCTGCTCCCTTTTTGCATGGGCCTGTGCTGGCATTTGAGCACTGGAAAATGCATGTAACTTAATTCTCACTTAACAGGATCTTTATCTCGGGAGGGCCAGGAGAAAGAGTGAAAATAACCAGGTGCTCAAATCTCCTTGAATTATTTTTGTGTGACAGGAAATGGTCAGCTTTTTGGACTAAAGCAATGTAACCCTGTGTGTGTGTTGGTCCAGGACAGAATTGACAGAGTCTGTGAGAACAAGTTAAAGGACGGAGGAACAGTCATGAGGAATCATGGTGCAATGCTGTTAATGCAATGGGGAAGTCAGACACATCTCTACCTAGTACCTGCAGAGGGTCTCTGAGAGGTTATTCATGTGAGGCTTGGTGGATTCAAGGCAATCTCGGTTTTGCTACAGTTCTACATTGGGAATTTGTTGCATGTTAAGGGCTGTTGGATGTATGGTAACTAAATGGAATTTAAACTCTAAAAAGCTAATTTTTTGACAATAAGGCTTAGCTTCTTTTTCCGAGATAGACAGAATTTTGGCTTTTACTCCCTTTTGTATGGGCTAGTGTGCTCGGGGTGTAAAGCAGCAATCATAGAATCACTTAGGTTGGAAAAGACCTCTGAGATTGTCGAATCCAACCATTAACTGCCAGGTCCACTAAACCATGTCCCTAAGTGCCACATCTGCACATCTTTTAAATCACTCCAGGGATAGTAACTCAACCAATTTCACCTGTACAGTCAGCTGCATATTGTATTATCTAAAACACCCGTCCTGCCCTCACAGCTGCTGAATTGTTGTCAGTCTGGAAATAACAAATGTGTGAATATTCCTTTGGGGAAGGAAGGATGGAGCTTCCTAGAACAGCAAGGTAAAGCACATCCTTGGTGAATTAGCGGAAGTGTCTTATCACCCAAGCTCGCTAAGGAGCTTAAAAGGATGCCAAGTATCTGTGTCAGCTGGGGTGGGCAAGAGGAGTACCCAGGCAGGGAACCTGCTTCCACACCCTGTGATGTGGACTGTGACTTGTGAAGCTCAGCACAGCCAAGGCGAATTTGCCCACTGCCCCAGTCCGGTACGAGTGACAGGCGGGGAGGACATGGCACCTTGCTCACAGGGACTGTGCAGTTTCTAGACAGCACCAGCACCGTAGCCAGTTCTGTGCCCAGCACTACCTCCCAGCCAGACACACTCCTCCTCCCCGCCCTCCACAATGTTCTCTGCTGTGTGCAAACATCCCATTTCATGTTCCCCAGTTTTGCTCCCTGAGGACAGGCTGGAGAACTGCACAACTAAGTCTGACTCAGTCCCAGTAAAGCAGTTTGTTAAGTCTTTTGAGCCCATCAGAGGTGGAGATGGATATGCCTGAGGAACAAAATAGAAAGCAGCTCCCTCTGTGGCCTCAGTACACAGGGCCTGGGGAAAGACACACAACCCATATAGGCTGAACAGAGGCAAAAATCTTCTGATCTGAAAAGAAGAGAGGAAATCAGGCCCTTAACACTTCTTCCTAAATCTAGTGTCCTCTTCAGCTGCCAGCCAGCTTAGCAGTGTAGTGTTTCACCTTCTCCCCACTCACTGGCACACTCCTCCTTAGCTTGATAAAATCATATTATAACTCCGTAACCCATGCCTTTGATTCGTGATTGTGCCTTCACTTTGCTGAGTTCCGAAAGGAATCGGAGAGGTTATTAATGACATACAGTGATCACACAGCAAGTTAAAGCCTCTTGCTAAGTGAAACTTGTGGGAAAAGCATCCAGCTTTTCAATATTTCACAGAAACACTTTATGTCTCTTTTCATTTGCAGCCAGACAGTTGCAAATTACATAAAATTGCTCCTGAAGAAGAGGAAGAAGAATAAAAGGAGGAAGTGGAGGGGGGAGGTTTAGAAAAGTAATTCTTCTGGCAAGGTACAGTTACAGTTTTATTTCTATGCAGAACAAAGAAGGGCTTGCTGAAAGGTAGGCAAGTAAGAGGCAGAAATTGGTATTGGTCCAAGCTAGGAATACGGGCAGTTCAAAAGCAGTGATGGGAGTACTGAAATGTGGCTACATCATAGGGAGAACTCATGGGTGCAGAGACGCCGAAATGGAAAATTACAGAGAGCAGCAGCATGAGAGCAGAGAGAGACTATGGGAATGCACCAGGGGTTGACATGCTGCAGCACTAACTCAGATGGCTGGGCACAAGGACTAGTGCAGAGACCCAGCAGAGCTTGAGCAGAGGGCATCCCTGTGGGTAGGCTGTCTCCTGTGCTGCCAGGAGCAAGGGCTCACTTGAGCCATCTGTCAAGATCCAGAGCCCGTGATGATATAAAGGAGCACAGGTGACTGGAGAGGCTTTGGTAGAGAGGTCATAGCATCTCATTCTTCCCTTCCCTCTCGTTTGTACAATTGCTGATGTGAAGGCAGCCTGGACCAGTATTTCTGAAAGTTTCTTCATGTGAACACTATGGGATATTGCGGCTGGCAAAGCTGGGGGATGTGCTGAGGAGTGGAGTAAGTGACCTGAATGTTTGGCTGGGGGCTGAAGCTGGACCCCAGTTGTTAATCTTTGCAGCTTGAACCTTTGGGCAGGGTAGGGTGGAGAAGTTTTTCCCATGTCCATCCTGCAGGTTTGATAGACAATACTGGCAAATTCCTGAGAGCTGTGCAATGTTATCAGTAGAAGGTAATGATACAGAGAGCATGCTAAGGCTATCTCACTGAAGTGGCAGCACCAGAACATGAAGGTACTGAGCTGAAGCAGTCCCTGACAAGAAGCAGCAGATGTGCCTGTTCACTGCAGGGAGGATTGCAAACGCTTGTGCTGTTGAGGGTTTGGCTTAAGGGGCTGAGAATATCGTACGGCAAGGCAGCTGTCCAGTGAAGTGCCAACACCGAAGAGGCTGGGGAAGAGCAAGCTTCCGAAGCAGACTTGGGCTCCTGTTGCCTATGGAATTGGAAGAATAATGAAATTAAAGATCAGCACCTGTTCCTGCATCTTGACCAAGTGCACACATGCAGGCTCCATCCTGTGCACAAGGGGCCTTCCTTTCTCCAGAGAAGTGACTGCCCTTTGCACAACCAGGCCCTCGCATCTCCCTGCAGCACAGAGCTTGGACTTTTGTCTCCCAGAGCTGATGTGTTCCCTGGTAAGCACGCTTACCTGTGCTTGTGAACACACATGCACCTATGCACCAACCCCCACAGACCTTTCGTCTTTGCAAAGGCACCCACCCTTCTGAGCAAGGCTTCACATTCCCATCTCCTTGGTTGGGGTCATTTGATGTGTGTGCCTGCACATGAGTGTTTTTGAATATGGATATAAATAGGATCAAAGAGTAATTTATGGTGGAAGAGACCTCTGGGATCTCTGGTCAGACCCCACTCAAAGAAGGGCTAACTACGTTAGATCACTGAGGGCCTTCTCCAGATGAGTTTTGACTATCTTCAAGGGGATCCTGCAGGCCTGGGGCCTCTCTTCTGGTCTGTCAGCACCCCTAAAAGGAAACAGCTTATCTAGTATCAGCCATAATTTCTGCTGTTCAGCCCAGAAATAGCTCAGGAGATTCATTCAGTGGCACTGGGGCTTGGGCCCATTTACTGTGGATTTTCACATGGCAGGTCTTTATTTCTGGAGATTTTGCACTGCTCAGACTGTTAATGTTAACGGTTGCCAAGGGAACTGGTGCAGCCGCTGTGTGCAGGCAGAGGGTCCTCCTGCTTGGCCACCTCTGCATCGCCATGGTACAGAGATGCCTTTCCTGGCCACTGCCATTACCCTTCCATGGGGGAGAAGAAGTTGGGGCACAGCTGCACTGAGGAGCTGCTGATGTCCCCAGATGACAGGTCCAGAGCAACGGCAGCCTGTTAACCTGCCAGCACACCTGTAAGAGGCCTTTGCAGCCTCTGCAGACCCACTGTGTCACTAGCTCAGACACTCGCTGCCCTTGCTCTGCCTTTCCCCAGTTTGCTGGGGTCCATGGGGCTCCAGCTTGTGCATGGAGAAGCACCTGAGCGTGCTTGCTGGACCAATGAGCACAGGGAAAGGTGAGTGTTGGGTGTCTTCTCCAACCAGCCTAGCAAAATGATCGAAGCCAGCTGAGGGTGGCAGTGCTCCCAGCTTTTCCCTCTGCAACTTTCTTGCACTTGCTCATAGTAACTTGGTGACCCATCTCACCTACATCTTATCCCTGCTTTTTGTAGGCCTGCTAAGCACTTTCCATCTTGCTGGAAGTGACTCTTGTCACAAGGGCATCCTTGGGCAAGTCTCTGTCTCTGCTGAAGTAAAATTCTGCAGCTGATGCAGGACTGTAGGTTTGACTACCCAGCCATGCCTGGATCCTCAGGCCCATGGCTTTTCGGAGCCCAGAGTGATCTCTTGTGGTCTTGATGAACTTGCTGGAGCAGTTTTTTGGGTTTTCAGTTCTGTCAGCCCTTTCTTGCAGCAGTGGGGAGGAGCAGGAGGAAGTTTGGAGTCAAATACTACTCTTCTCTGCCCTGCTACAAAGCCCCCTGGAAAACAGAAGAGTACTTGTCTGAATGTGGCCCAGGATTTTTCTTCCTCTTGCCTCTTGAGGAAACTTACCTAGCACCTCTAGAAAAGGATTTGAGAAAGTTGGCACTTTCCTCTTCTCACCTAAAAAAGCTCTTTTGACTTTCAGTGATACTAATCACAAGAGAGAGATCAGGGCAACAGATCATGCAGCGTTCTCCTTAATGCAGTGCCCTGCTGTGCACTGAAACATCAAGCAAGGAGCCCCATGAGGACAGACTGACTGATCGTGGAGCCATGAGGGACTGCACTCAAGTGTGCCTGCCACACAGTTACGTACCTGATTTTAAAGATTTTTTCCCAGCCCAAATGATTCTTTGGTTCTACAATAGGAGCTGGAATTGCCAAGTTGGGTGGACCCCCCTGCTGGTTGTCTGGTGTTCTTGCACGGCAATGGTGCTGTCACTTCCCTAGAGATACCAGAGTGATCCAAGGCTTTCTGAGTCATGGTGTTAAGTTGCTTGTCTTCCTCCAGAGCAGAACTGGCTACAGTGGGGACAGGGGTGTCTGACTGCATTACAGGAGAAGGAACATGGTGCAGCGGAGAATCCAAGAAGCAAAGCAGTAGTCCATGTGTGTTGTGGCCCTCGTGCTGCTCAGATACCTGCTTATTGATTCCTGAGTTCACTCAGCTTCAGTGGGGAATGGGGGATAACTTCCCTGCTCTGCCTGATTTGCCCACTGTGCTGGGGATAGGGAAAATGCCTCCCAAAGAAACTTATGAGAGGAGTTATGAGCTTATGAGTCCTCTTCTTGGTGGCGCAAAGCAGTTGGGTGAGGTCCTTCAGCAATCTTCCTTGCTTGTGCAAAAAGTCACAGCCCTAGCCATGCAGGCAGGAGCTGTGTGGTTTGTACTCTGGGCTTCACATCTTGCTTCTGCCACAGACTTTCGGCACAATCTTTATCACTACATGCTTCGATTCCTCCACCTGGAACACAATACTCATGATTATCCTTGTTTCCTTCATAATGGGATTGAATGAGGTGAATTCATAAGCAGCCTTTAGAGCTGTGCCAGAACAGTGTTTGGTACTAATGTTGCCTGTGTTCCTGTGTGAGACAAGTCCTCTTTCTCAGAGAAGGATGGTTTTCCTGGATAGAACTGAGGTACACTGAGATGTCAGTGGAAAGATGCAAGTAGGATACTCAAGCACTGAGACTGGCACCAATGCATTCCTGCTTGCATTCCTGATCAGAAACAGAATCCAAATGAGCAAATTAGCATTTATATTTATGTGCTCTGCCCAGCTAGACGTGGTTATGATCCTTCAGGCAGGGCATTTTTAACTGGCCAGAAGAGGACCAGCCCACAATTTGCAAAGCGTAAGAGCCCAGGACCTAATTCTGCCAATGGCCTTGGATGCCTTTTGGTTCCTGACATCCCAGAGGAAAAGACCTGCATTGTGTGTTTCATGGTCTTTGCTTCTGACCCTCTTAACACTATGCATTGCACCTAAGGGGCTATTTTACATCACTTACTCATAATTAATAGAGAGGCTTGCCCTGCTGTCCCAGAGGGCTTTTTCCTTCTATCCAGCTTTTGCAGTTTGAAAGCTGAGGAAGCGATATCTGGGAGCCACTGTTCCTCCTTGAAGAACAGGGCTCCCAGATTGTTGAGATGACTGACAGCTCATGCTGGGCATTGATGTAAATACAGGGAGCTAGTTCACCTCCAGAAGTCTTTTTTTGGGGTGTGGTGAGAGAAATCATTCATTTTGACCTTGGTGAAACAAATAGCAAAGCGTCCTCTGACTTTAGGAGGGCCAGGATTTTTCCTTAGATCTTTGATCCCAAGAGTGCTACAGAGGTGGGGAGCATTTCCTCAAAAGCAGGGAGGAAGCCCAAACAGAGCATTGTTCCCCACTTCTCTATGCTGAGCAGATACTGGGAATGGGGTAGGACGTAATTCAGACACTTCCCAGCAAGGCCTGTCACCCTTGCATCTTCCCTAGAAATCTCTAGGCTCCTCTGGGCTGCAGTGACTCCCTTACCATGGGTGTCTCTTCACTGCTCCCTGAGGGCTATGCAGGACGTGTAGCTGCTGTGCTTTGTAGCACGTAAGGCTCCAGAGGTCAGGATGGCTTTGTGCCTCTATCCAGCTGGCCAGTTGCTTCCCACCAAGAAAGTAGTTCCCAAGAAAGCAAGCCAACAAAGTCTGGGGGCTTGCGAGAGAGAGAGCAATGCAGGCAGAGAATCATTGTCTCTGAGAGCTGTGAGGTGTGCAGAGTGAGGGACAGCTGTGTTCGGAAAGGGAAGGTGTGTATCCGGCCAGAAGGGCAAATGTGAGGGAGAATCTGGAGAGGGACAATGGGAGCTTTGCCCCCTCCCATGTGCTGCCCATCTGGTGTCCACTGCTGCATGTGGCTCCAGAAGATTTCTTGAGTCCAGTGGGTCGTGGAGCAGACAGCTCTTAGACTATCGCTAGCAGCGGGTAAGGAGGAGCGTGAAGTGTGAGCGTGAAGGGCTTGGGGTGGGGGACATTTGGCCTGTGGTGTCCTGACAGCATGTGCTAAATATTAACGTGATATTCTTAGGAAATGAAGACTAATAATGCTCAGCTGCATGATTTAACAAGTAAAATAAAGCTCAGGTAGCAAGGCAGGTGCAGGCTCATAAATCATTTGCTCAAGTTCTCCATGCCACATGTTTGCTTGCTTATGTTTGTGTTCTTGTGTGGTAAAGGCATGTGTGTCAGTGCATGTCCATCTGCTCTGCACTTGGAATTATGGCAGGCACATCCTGACTGCTGGATTCTGGCTTCAGTTGGACATGTACAAATATGGCTTTCTTACTCAGATGTGTTCTCTGATCACTGTGCAGCCTCAGGTGATAACTGGAGGCCAGAAGAATTTGTATTTCCAGAGTTTGCTGTGTAAGCCCAGAACCCCCTTGCTATCCTGTTACTCGCTTTCTCCCTCAAATGGAAGAGGTAAAGTTTGACCATCCTTTCTGTGCATTCCTCTAGGGGACAGAGCTCTTTGTCTGAGACCTGTATACGAAGTTTAGGACCCCACAGGGATGCATCTCAAGGTCTTCAGACCTGTGTGGTTGAGTTTAAGCAGCTGTGGGCTCCCTCTGCTTGAGATGCCTTTGATATTTTGTTCATCTTTGATGGCAACAGGCGACTTAGAAGGATTAAAGTGGTGGTGTCCTGTTTGTGGAAGTGTCTGGGTGTCCACTTCTCTGCAAGGAGGACCATGCTGCCTCTGTCTCACTTGGGAGACCTGCTGTTTCTGGAAGAAGCAGGCAGAGAATCCTGCTGCTCTTCTCCAAGCCTCAGCATTTGGAAAATTTCTTGTATCTTGTTTTATTCTCTTTACCCATATCTTCCAGAACAGATGAAGATCAGCCCCGAGACCCAACCTCATGTTGGTGGGGGTCCCTCAAAGTCATTGGAGCTGGCAAGGCCTCTGGAAATGGGCAGCCCTTGACTGAGAGCTTGGTTTGACATGGGCAGAGGGAGAGTCTTCCTGTGCCTGCCTAAGGTGCTGTGTCAGGTAGGCAAGAGAGGAGCTGTGGCCAGAGATGTGGGGTGCAGGGCAGCACACATGCTTGATCTTGCCCTGGGCAGCCCTTCTTCCTCTTGTGCCAAATGCTGCTTCCAGACTTGCACTGGTACTGACCCACATCACTGTGCTGATGTGGGCAGCTCTGCTGCCACTGCATGGTGTTTTGGCCCTACTGTGAGTGTGTCACTCCACTGTGGGTCTGTGGCCCTGTGGGGTGCACTCACAGGTTCAGTGGGGCCAGCTGGGGCTCACCACCTTGGGGGTTGGCCCTGGGGTGAAGTCCCTGAGATGGGGGGAAGGATAGGGATGGACAGATGGGTTGAGGGGGCCCCCTCCCCAGAGATCATATCAAAATGTCTCTATTGTGCAAAGCAGAGGGAATGCCCCCAAGAGCTGATTTCCATGGCAACCGCAAATGTCAGGTTCCATGTGGTGAAAAACCGTTTCCATGACAACACCTCCTTTATCCTAGGTGCTGGGAGCTGGAGTGACAGCCCTGTTGGGGGAGGGGACAGGGAGATAGCCTCAGGTGCTTAACCTCCCCCTCACCTCCCCCCCCCCCCCCCCATCCTTCTAGACTCCTTGCCCTCAGCCCCAGCATCCCTGGGTGGGTGGTGCTGGAGGGGGGTGATGTGTGTGCCCACTAGCTCTTGGCTTCTACAGCAGCCCTTCTGCCCCTCCTACCCCCAAATGGCTTTGCTCCTTGTAGAAGCTGAGATCTGAGTCTGTCCCTCTGTCTCCCTCTCCATCAGTTTAGTTTAGTTCTGGTTTTGCATCCTGGGTAGAAACAAAACTATTTCTCAGTGCTGTGGGAGCAGTGGGGAGTGACATGGCCAGCTGCCCCTCTTGGCTATGCACCGAGCACACATCTGGGCTGCCTACCCTCTCCTACTCAACCTGCTCCCAGAGCACTGCCAGCCTCAGTTCACGCAGGCATATTGCCAGGGACCCTGAGCAGTGATAGGAGCCTCTGCCTCTCAGCAAGGAAATTGGAGGCTTTGTGGAACAATCTCTGACTGCATACTTCTGAATCCCTGTCCCACATCCCACTCAGCTCATGAAAGAGATGCCAGGTCCTTGTCAGCTCTTGGGGGGAGCAGCAGCCTGGAGGCTGGTGAGTGCCAGTGCTGCAAGTGCTGGGGCCAAATGGCAGTGCAGCAGGGTATTGGGAGCTCTGCAAATCCTTGTAGCTGATGAAGAGTGGGAAAAGGGACCTGCAGCCTCTCCCTCTTCCCTAAATGATGCAGCACCTCCTGGGAGATGAAGTTGGCACTGCTGCCTATCAAGGTGTAGCATGGCAGCAGCTTGGCCTCTCTGTTCTGTGAACTGCAAACTTATTTCACTCATTTCCTCCAGCTGTTGTAAATGTGGGCTCTACCTCCGTTTTCTGGCCAGTCTGGCTCAGCCACCACTCAGAGACAAACAGCCTTCCACATATTGCATGCTGGCTTCTAAACACATTTCAGGTGGTGACTTTTATGGTTTGATTTCATTTTATGTTTTGTTGCTGTTTTTTCTGGGGGTGTTTCCTAAGAGAGGGGACAGACTATGCCTGGACCTGCAGCTTTTGTGCAGGCCTCACCTGCGATATTCTGATTGGTTTTTATTATGAATGTCACTGATTCCGGTCACTGTCAGCCTGTCTGAATGATGCTGAGAGACATGGAGTGAGATGTGCTGTGAATGTGGAAATTTGCCCTGTGCACCATTCTTCGGAGGAGATTCTGGCACAGTTGGATCTTGCTAGCTGGGGAGGAGGCTACAGCTTGTCAGTCGCCTCTCTGGGCAGCACAGGACATGCAGACCTGCCAGCAGATGAGAGTTTTGCCCTACTTTGCAAATCAGACAGTTGAAGCTATTGGTTCCTTAATGCAGCTACTTCTGTCTTACCTGGAGACTCCTCATATCACATGAGCTAAGCTACCCTTCAGGCTTGTTGTTTGTGGTTGGATTATTGTTGATGACACTAATGGCTGCAAGAGAGGTAAAAAGCTCTTCTCCACACCCAAGTGTGAGGAGTTTTGCCACTTTTAACCTGAGCATTGTCCCTGAGGGCCAGAGATGTTGCTTGAGAGCATCACTGCCCTTCTCAACAGCCGTTCTGGTGCACAGAGCTCTATCTGCATGAGGGCTGGGGAAGGGGAAACATGACATGCCTGCTTGCTGTACTGCTTCTAGCCAAGGTCAGAGGCAGTCTTTCTTCTTTTCTGCAAGGAGAGTAAGTGGCTCAATTAGGTGAGCTGGCCATGCCTGCACTGAGTCAGGGTAGACATAGGAAGAGCTTCCAGGCATAGTCTCACCTTAGGCCTTTCTTTGCCACTTGCCGCATCTTAGGAAGCAGAGGTTTATGAATGGTGAGTGTTTCTAGGAGAGCTGTTGTCTCAGGCAAGCAGCTGAGCAGGGAAAAGTGCCAGGTTTCTTTTTGAAAAGTAGTTCTTTCTCCAAGAGGATGTACTGATTGCCATCACAATGTCTTGGTTCCCTTCTGTCACGCTCCTACTCTGCACAGCAGGCAGAAAGGGCACCCTGTTGCCACTGCCATCAGCACCGTGTGCTGGGCAGATGGGCCAAGCTCTAACCCTTTGCATTTCTCTTTCATTGCAGATGGCGCGCCCAATTCAAGTGAAACCCGCAGACAGCGAGAGCCGTGGAGGTAGTTGTCATCTCTCCTTGTTTCTCCTTTGGTGGCTTTGTGCTTGTGAGAGGGACCAGGAAAAGAGAGAGAGTCCTGACCCTGCCTTCCTCTACCTGCACTCTGTACGAGGAGATGTTTGTATGTGGCAGAGATCTGGGGGGGGAGGGGGGCAGGAGGAGAGCCTAGGGATAAGCTTCAACTTGACACAGCACGCAGCTGACAGCACCCCAAATCCTAAGGGTGATAATGTGGCTGCCTACTCCACTCTCTTTCCCAGCTCTTTGAGGGTACTATTAGCCTGACAGTGCCTGTCCCAGGAGGTTACTGAAGCAGACCTGCACTTCGGTGTATGGCACGGAGGCTCCTGGAGGGTGTAAGCTGTTGGGAAGAGGTTTCTTCATTTGTACACCTGATCAACCCAATAAAAGCCAGATCCTTGCAGCAGCACTGGCTTTTCAACATGTTCAGCTCACTGCTCCACAGCTGATTCTCCTGTCTGCAGCTCACTCCTCTGCCTCCCCCATTGCTGCTGAACTGTCTCAGCCTCCCACTCTCGGTCCTGCAGCAGCCCCCATCACATTGTCAGGGCTGCAGTGCCATTGCAGAAAAGATCACATGATGGAGAAATAATTCTGAAGGGAAAGGATCCTGAAATGGAGGTGCTGTCAGCCTGCAGGGGACCAGCTTGGTCAGAGCAGCATACAATGAGTTCAGAGCTGGAAGACTGGGAAAGAGAGAATCTGTTAATTTAATGGGAAGCTCTCAGCAGCTCAAATGCCTTCTCCAGGTGGAGAGGGTTCACAACTCCAGCCCTTTCCTAATCCATTAATTCATTTCTCTGCTCTTCCTTGTCTTACTGATATATTTCTTTTCCTTTTCTCTCCATTTCTACGTCTGCCTCTCCATGCCTTGTGCTGTTGGTGCTGCCCCTGAAAGCAGTTTAGTAGAGGCAAGGGGAGGATTTGTGTGGTGCTTTTTGTGTTGTGGGGCAGCATGTCCTGCATGCGGTGTTTAGATTTGGAAGGCTTTTGTTTTAAATTTCCAAACAGTTTGTAGTGACTTTCAATTATTGCACTGTCAGGAACATGAGATATATTTTATAATATTTTATATGAATGTGTATATTTACGGTTGTGTGATCCTCCTTTTAAAAAAATTGTTTAGGTCAGATAGATCATTTTTCCAAATAGAATATGTAACTTTTGGTTATTTACTCAAGGGATAACTTTTACTGAAGTCTGGGCAAATTTATTCTCTTGGCCTATATTGACAATCCCAGGAATGCTACGTATAGTCATGCTCCTTTCGGAAAGGACTGTGACTTAAGCCTCCAAAGAAAATAGCTTTCCTAAACCACATAGGACTAGATTCATCTCACCTTATTTCAGCCCCTGGTTCAGGGTTGAGTTTAAGGTCCTTATCGGTGCTATAGACACTATAAAGAGACCATTCCTTCAGGGTGTTTCACTGTTGAAAATGATGTTAGGAGTGGATGAAGTATTCTTTAGAGATGCCTGCAGTGGGTGTAGAGGGGGCTGACTACTCACTGACACCTCACATTGCCTCTAGATTCAACTAGTAGGTGGTCAGTCCATCCCCTACCACATTTATTTTAAAAATTTGCAACCCAGATTTCTAACTAATTCAGAAATTCTGTTATTACATCTGAGGTTACTCCTAATGAGTCTTTAAAAAAAAAAAAAGCATAGGAGACTAGAAAAGCCTTTGCCAGTCATCCTGGTGCCAACATCTCCGAGCCAGTAGCAGTGTCAGACATGGCTGCAGAGCAGCCCTCCCAGCCCAGAGAGACACATAGCAGGCCCTGTCTCCCAGCCCAGAGAGACAGACAGCAGGACCTGCTGCAGGGCCTTGTGTGCCTCCTTGACACACACCTTCCCAGGCAGGTGCACACATTCGCCTTTTCCACCCTGCGTTATGTCCTGACACAACAGCAGTAAAACCAGACCAAACAGACAATCCATGCTGTGAAATGACCAACCGCTGCAGCTTTGTTTTCTTAAGTTTGTGTCTTTGGTGAGTGCAAGTCTGGCACCTCTGGTGTCTACTGCTAGGCTGAGGTCATTTCTGCAGTGTGTCTTTTGCTGATGGGCTGCTACTGGCATCTCTTCTGTACACAGCCACCTAGTATTAAGTGTTGGGACATAACATCTCTGATGCCTCAGTTTCTCTGTCAAATAGAGCTGAAACAGTCCAACAGGTTAAAAAACAGGATGTTGATTTGGAAGCAAGCTTTTGGTCAAGGCACTGGACTCTGAAATCTCTAAGCTTATGGAAAGTGCTGCATTTTCTAATGATTGCAAATGTCAGAACATCAACTCTGCTTCTGGTGGACAAGGATGTTGAGAGCAGCAGCCTTTGGAGTCTGAACACCTGTCTCTCTGCAGACTGGGTACCTCACTTATTCATTGCAGAGCTGAAAAACAAACAGCTCCCACAGGATCCATGACAAACTGGTTTTTTTCCTGAGGCAGAAGCAGCATCAAGACAGCACCCTATGTTTGTCTGAATCAGGTTGCTCTTTTGAAATGTTTCTGTCATGATGCTCCACTTGTCAGAGAAGTGGATAAGCAACTTGGCAGATATGGGAAGAGCCATTCCCTGTAGCAACAGCCCCACACTGGCAGGAGGTAAAAGAAAGATTTGGGGCAGGACAGAACTGCTTGGACTAGGAATTTGTCAAGGGAATAGGTGCATGGATCAGTGAAGCTCTGCTCTGCATTATCCTTTAAGGGAACATCTTTTATACTCTCCAGGGACTGACGTTTCTCAAATGAAGCACCCTCAATTAAGTACATGAAGTTAGAGCACCAGAATTTGTCTTCTGGTCTAAGAGATGCTAAGTTTTATGCCAAAGGGATAGTTTTGGCCAAGCCTTGCAGAGGCTGTGTAGGAGTATCTGAATGCTCAGTGTTACTGTACACTGCAGAAGTAATTCACTAGTAAAAAGTTCCTGCCTGTATTAGTTCAGAGTGGGACTTGTGATTCTGGGGCAGGCATTGTCAGCTTTTTCCTTCTTTCCCTTATGCCTGTGGTGTGAGCATGGGAGTGCCAGGAGGAGATGGAGTGAGGGGGTAGAGGAGCTTGTCTGCTTCTTGTGAGACCTGGAGCACTCTGCTGCAGTGATGTGATATGACAGCCAGCCCAAGCCCATTAGTACTGCCTAGAGACAAGGAAGCTCTCTGCATATCCAAGGAGATTTGCTGCATTCCCAATGGCTTTAGTGGGCTTCCCCTCTCTCCCTGATCCTTGCTGTTGGCCAGATGACCTGAATCCACTGGGCTTAGAGGAGTGGTGTCCAGTGCTTGTGTGCTCTATCCTCTTTCTCTCTCTCTCAGACTTTATGGCCTCAACTCCTTGCTTGTTCCCGTAGTTACCTTCATCAGCACTGTGCTCTGTGATGGCCCACCTCCTGCTGTCTGGGTGGCTGACTGTGCCCAGAGCATGTTTCCATGGGAACTCAACAGTCAGAGATCAGAATCAATTCTTCTGGTTGCTGGACAGCATGGGAAATTGCCAATCAGAGGGTGAAAACCAAGAGCTGTAGGGAAAGTGAAGGAAAAACAGCAGGAGGAGTGCATGCTGTTCTGAGTAGGTGAGATGAGATCTTCCAGTGCTGCAGAAATCCCTGCTGGGGAGCTGAAGGAGCCGATGACCTGCAACAGTGCCTTGAGAATGCCAGCTGGTTTGAGATCGACCGCTTTGGGCGTGATGATAGCAGAGCTCAGGTGAAAGGGCTGGGAAGGGATGAGGCAGCCTGGTTATTGGTGGGGGAGCAGTTCTATTTGGAAGCTCACAGAAGCTAGAGGGCACCGGATCATGGCTTGGGCTCCAAGATGTGAAGAGGTAGAGGTCAGCAACAGAAGAGCCCTTGCACAGGTTCCGCAGCTGCTGCAAAGACGCATCTGAGGGGAACAGACTGGACCTTTTTCCTATGTGCAGTCTTCGGAATTGGGCTGTAAGAAACATGATTCACTGTGAAGAAATCTTTCTCTTATGTTGTCAGTGACTTCAGTCCCTTCTAATATTGCTGTTGTGAGCATTCGGAAAAGATTCTGAACCCATAGGTGTGTGTATTTAGATTTGCCTTTATAGCTTGAGTCCCTAAGGTATCGTGGTTTTAAGCTGTTCTGCATCACCAGGAAGACTAGCATTTTTTTTCTTCCTAATTCAGAAAGGAAAGCTGAAATTCCCACATAAACACAGGACTTCTAAAAGGTTCTGTTAGTGAGCTGTGTCAAACAACAGAAGACCCGCAGTAAAACTGCAAGAATGGAGACTAGCATTCACTGTTTCAATGGACTTTTCCCAAAGTGCAGGGTATAGAAAAAGGCTTTTGATTCAGAAGAAATGGTATGAGGAAGAAACCACAAGAATTATCCAGGAAATTTCAGGGCTCTCTGGAGGAGAAAATAATGAGTAATTTGTGATTTGATGTTGATTTGATTGCAAGTTGACAAGGTCCCTTTTTGGTCAGTACCTTCATTGCAAAGGAGTGGCCTTTTGCATCCATTAGACTGTTGTTTGGTGAAGACTTAAGCTTTGGGTGGCTACGGTAACCATCAGGTCTTTACACTGAACTGGTCTTCAGCCAAAACTGGAACCACTTACCCGACTCTCCCCTGGCTACCCACTGTTCTTTCACAAGAATCTCACACAAAATCAGACCCAGAAGCAAAAGGCCAATGTTGCAAAAGTAGCATTATGTCCATGTAGCTGTGTGTTCCCCCACCTAGAGTTTCCCCCTTGCCACTCTGACCAAGACAGCCAAACAGTCTGAGGTCCCTGAAGGGAAAGGCAAGACCATCAAGTGCATTTCTGGATATTAAATCTTAGCCCAGTTATTTGCTTGCAGGTTCAAAGAATAGAGTTATTTTACAGCACCTGAAGTCAGTACAAGTATTTCCTAGTGAATTTCTCCCCTTTGTTGATGTGTTTCTTTTAAGGAGCTTCCATTGTGTTTGCAATCCAAAGGCAGCAGCATGGTGCACATATCTGAAATAAGGCCTAGCTGCAGCTGCCACATAGATTCAGGACAGAGGAAGGGGGAACACTACAGAGCTCCTGTGTCCTCTGCCATAGCCAAACTGGGTTCACATATGGCCCCAGGTGATGTCAGTCAGAGCACAGAGCTACTGCTCCTTTAGTTTTCATGCTCTTCTTCACAGTAAATATGTTCCTCTCCAGTCCCTTTTTTTTTCCCCCCTCTGCTTCCAGTCAGATTTTTCACCTCCTCTGTGTGCTATTTTTTGGCTGGTTTAACCATCCGCACTTCTGAGCTAGCACCCACTTTATTACCTCCTGTGCCTTAGCTGGACGTTATTGGGCATTGCCAATTGGGATGGACCCGACCAGCTGAAATAATGTCTCCAAATGCAACCATTGCCATGCAGGTGCAGGGAGAAATGTAGAAAGAATTGCAAGGAAAATGAAAGGGGATGAAATTCCCACAGGTTTTGTTACCCAGGGAATCCTGAAAGTGAGAAAGCTGGGAAATTTGGCCTTTAGAAAATACACAAGGCCATATATTTCAGCCACTTCTAGTTATATAAATCAGGAGTATCTGTTCGGGACTGGGTTAAGAGCCTTGGATACAGCACTTCTAACACTTCATCTCTGGTGGACACAAGTGGCACCTGTGTTCACATGTCCACCTGGTGCTAGAGGAGAGCTGTGCCTGTGTGAGCCTGTGTTGGGACTCTCTGGGGTGGTGCCACAGGATGAAGTGACTCCCTGTGGTGTCTGCATGGGGGATGAGTGTGTCTGTCTGCACATCCCTCTTGCTTACTGAGGAATTTTGTTTCAGAAGGCACCTACTGGGGCTGAGTCTGTGTATAAGTGTGTTCCTAGGCATGCATAAGCCTCCGTGCTTGTCCGTTAATGCTGCATGTGTCCATCTGCTTTTCTGCCAGGGACCAATGGCACATGTAGGTCCTGCCTGCGTGTGCTTCCCAGTGCATCTGTACTTAGCAGCTTATTTACTTACCTGGGTAGGAACTGTCCTCTGACCAAAGGGGAGCAAGGAAGGGGCTAGGGCAAGCTTTGGTGGCAGTGTGAATGTGTAATGTGCCATCCATTCCTGCCATACATACACACCACCACCCCTGTAGCCTGTTCTGCTGCTGTAGCTCCAAGACCTGTTGTTTTTCAGGTCACTGCACTCTCAAACAGATAGCAGCTTCCTTGCTATTTACCCTGATGTGCATCACGTTGCATTGGTTTGTTTGCAGCCAGCCCCTCTGATCCTGTCACTAACAATAAGGAATCCTCTCGTACGGCTCCTCCGAAGCCATATCCCAACACATTCGCTCCTATGGGTCATGTCTCCCATGCATGTGGGGGAGAGTTAACTCAGTAGTTGACACAACTGTTTTCTTGCAAAAATGGAGATTGGGCTGGTATTTAGGCTGTTATTTTAATGTTGTGCTATTTTAATAGCTGTTCACATCAAATCTGTGGAGGATGTTGCCCCATCCAATGCTGTGTTTGTGCTTGACTGGATGGCACCAGGCAGTGTGATGAGCCCCTGAGGGTACTGATGGGGGAGCTCTGTACCTTTCTTGCCTCCACACTTATCCATCCCAAGAAAACCATAATCCTCACTTCTGTCTTCTGTGGAGGAACCCAGAAGGACTCTGAGCTCAAAGTTGTGGATGAGTTGGCCAGCCTTCCAGCTCCCTGCCGGTGTGACACGGGTACAAAATGCCATTGGAGAGGGGAGCAGGGACCATGGAGATGTTAGTTGGCCTTCACCAAACTGTCTGGTATTTGGGTGATCCTGCGGTGACACAGGTTGGGACCCAGGATGCCAGGGTTTATTCCAGGCCTTAGGAGACAGCTGGTTAGATTGGGGTGGGGAAGGACAAATGGAAACTAAGATGCTTGGTTACATGGCAGCTGAGGAAATGGTGATCCTGGAAAGAAGGAAAAGGAAACAGAAGTCAGAGGTCCTGGAATTTATTCCTTGCCTGGGTTGGTCTGCTCTATTTTCAAAGGTACCTCTTGGATTTCACATGCTGGTCAACAACAGTATAATTGCCCAGATAGTTTTTCTTATTAACGTTTGTGTTGGATTATTCAAAGGAAAAAGCTAATGAATAAAAGGAAATTATTAATCTTTTGTTTTCTGTTGGGGAAGGTAGGATAGGGGAAGCCACAGAAACCTTTGCACATGTAAGGAGCTTGGGTGGACCCTGCATACTCACCTCTGGAAGCATTTCAGCCAACAGCAAATCATTTCCATGCCAGGCATGTTTTTAACAGAAGGCTGTTTTGTGCTTAAGTGTCCCTGTCCTCCTGCTCTGGACTGACTGTAAGCCTCATAGAAGGTTGATGTTTCTGTGTTTGCCCCTAGGGGACAGGAAGCTCTTTGTGGGCATGTTAAATAAGCAGCAGTCTGAGGATGACGTGCTCCGGCTCTTTGAACCATTTGGGGTCATTGATGAATGTACGGTGCTCCGTGGACCTGATGGTAACAGCAAAGGTGTGAACCCCTCTGTGTGTCATGCCCTTTCTCCCTGCTCTGCAGGTAGCGCTCACCAACCTCACTGCTTGTGCCTCCTTTCCACTGGGGTACTTATTCCTCCACTGTATCTTTATGGGAACCCATATCACAGCCCAGCATAGGGAGCAGGGCACGAAGAATCATCTGCTGCCAGGAAAGACTGGGGAAGGTGGGCAGAGACTGAGGGAAAAGGAGGGGAAGCAGAGCACGATGAATAGCTGAGTGACCAGGATCACTAGTGAGCCTGTTCTGTCAGTCTGGGTCTGCAAGTTGAAATGTTTGTACCCACAATTAGGAGTCCACAGAGACTTTGGGGAAGAGGTAATCAGGGACAAGGGTGGAGATGGTGACATCATCTATAGAGTACATCACTGAAGTAATAATTTGAGACCCTTCCTCTTTTTTCCAGGATAGAGGACTTGGGATGAGTCATCCTTTTTGTTCCCTGCTTCCTTGGGGTGGCTTTCCTTTGCCTTGCCTGAGATACAGACACTGTCTCTTGCGTGATGGCACTTTCACAGCAGTCCTGTCACTGCAATCTCCTGTGCTCTTTCTGTCCCTTTCCAGGCTGTGCTTTTGTAAAGTTCTCATCTCACACAGAGGCTCAGGCAGCAATCCACGCACTCCATGGCAGCCAGACAATGCCCGTGAGTATAAGGCCAGGGTACCTACCCTCTTCCTAATCCTCGTCCCATTACCCTGTTGCAGGGACCTCCCCACACTCTCCAAAACCATGACAGGTTCAACTGCAGTTTCCAGTTGGTGTGGTTGGGAGGTGTGTGTGGGGATGTGTGTGTGCACATCCGTGCTCTAGTCTTAGTAACCATCCTGTCTCCTGGTCTGATGTTTGTAGCTATGTTCATCCAGACTGGTAGTGACAGCGCTTACATCTATAAAGGGTAAATAAAAGAGAGCCAAAACAAGGCCATGAATTTGTCTTGGAAACAGCTCCCTGGAGTAGTTAAAAACTGAGCAGGGTGGAAGCTAACAATTCAGCCACATGGGTGGTCAGGACTTCAGTGTCTGAGCACACTCCTCGACTTCTCTTATCTAGGCAGTAGAGGAGGCCACTGGGGTGGGCTGGGTGCTGGTGGGAATGCTTTGTGTGTTATGTGGGATTGTGTAGCCATAGCTGTGCCTTCTTGTGCGAGTGGAGCTGCAGTTGTGATCTCATCTCAAGCAATCTCTAACCTGAACTGGGGCACCTCATGGGAAGGACAGTGCATTGCCTGCAGCAGGGGTATTTCCAGCTGCCAGGAACTGCTTTGCCTATCGAACCAAGCTCATGATGGTGGAAAGATGGTGCTTGTGGCTGTCAATGACCTGAGTGTTCCTGGCCACACCATCACCTGGTGAATGTAGCCAGGGATGTGTGCACCCACTTATGCAGCTGTGCAGGGCTCAGGGTGTGAGGGGAAGGGCATGAGAGGGAAGGGTTGGATGGACGGACGGATGGGGAAGGGCACAGCCCAGGTTCCAGGCAGCTCCCGAGCACTTTCATGCCAATATTTGCTCTTCTGCTCCTCTTCCCACTCTGCTGCCTGTTCTGCCCCATCCTACCTTGCCTGACTGCTGACTCTCTGGCTGTCCCACACCTCTTCTCTCCTGCCTCCTGTCTGTCTCCTCTCTCTGTGCCTAGGGTGCCTCCTCCAGTCTAGTGGTGAAGTTTGCTGACACAGATAAGGAAAGGACCCTCCGTCGTATGCAGCAAATGGTGGGGCAGCTGGGGATATTCACTCCATCTCTCACCTTGCCGTTCAGCCCATACAGCGCCTATGCGCAGGCTGTGAGTATCCTGCGTGTGTGTGGGGGGAAAGGCTGCCCTCCTGACTGTGGGGCAGCAATGTACCTGGGAGACCACAAACTGGTCTCTTAACAATTGCATGGAAGTTTCCCAGCACCTTGGTACTTGCTCCTGGCTTCAGTTTCTCCAGTCAGCAGCCTTGTCTTGCACAGTCTTTGTGCGTTTCTCTCCTGGAATGGGTGGCAGGGGAGAGCTGGGACCTCCTCAAAATGAGCCTGGATTTCTCTGATGGTGGTGTAGGCTGGTGGAGGTGTATGGGAATAGGTCAAGCATGACCCAGTATCTTTCTGTCTTGTTTTGAGAACAGATCAGAGACATGATTCCTGGGCGATGTCTGCCAGACATATACCAACTTGTGAACTCTTCTTCTGGGTCAGTGGCACAAATGCGTGTCTCTCTCTCGTTTTGGAGCACCACGAGAGCCCTGGGCCCAGCTTCACAAGTTTATTTCTCTGCTGAAATTCTTAAGAGGGCCCTAATCCTCCCAATGCTGTCCTTGGCTGCCAGCGTTTTCTCACTTGGCTAGTGTGACTGTGGGGTTTGCAAGATGCTGGAGAGAGAGCAGTGGGTAGCAGAGGACTAGAGGTGTTTCAACAGTCTGGCTGTGCTTTGGATCTTAGTGAGAGAACCTCATTGCTTTGGAGCCACTGTGGCAATTACCACTGATGTTTGTGGTAGGTCCCAAACTCAACAAGTCCCATATCAGCTGCATTGGAGCATCATTTGAGTGTTCTTGGTGACTGTCATTTTCAGGTCTCTACTGCCAAGTATAAAGCCCATGGAAGGAGGCTCAGAAATTGCCCAAGGCATGAGAGATTCTTGTGTTGATAAAGAACTCTGAAGTACGTACTGTTACTGAAAGTAATTTTGCAGCAGGGAGAGAGTGCAAATAAACCTGTTCTTCTCATATATGTGGACACCTCTTTCTCCTCTGGCTTCAGCAGCTACTTGATGTGCCTTCCTTTCATTTACATGGCAGAGAAGGAACTGTTTCTCAGTTGTTGGCCTTTTCCTTCCAAAAATTCCCCAGAAACTGCCAAATGCCTTCTAAGTGTGTGGCAAGACCATGGACAAGAGGCAATACATATGAGGCTCCATAATGTTGGGGAATTTTGGGAACCAAACGTAGAATTTATCCAACACAGATTATTTGATTTTTCTTGTGTAATGAAGCTGAGAACAGCTATACCATTCCAAGTCTTTCAGCAGAAGCATGATTTAGAGGGAAGAACCCCTTCTGAACAGGTACTTTTGCCAGGACCCATCTTTTCTGTCCAGCCCACAAGCCAGTTATATCTGAGGTCAAAGGTTGTATCTTAACTCAGCTGTGAGTCACCAGATAATCATTCTGGTGTATCTTGTGCTGTCATGGAGATAGCACTAACTTGGGCATGGTGTGGTGGTGAAGGAGGCAAGAATGGACCACATAGTGAGGTTATGATGGCAGAAAGTGTTTTATTAGCTTATGGTCCAGGATGTGTAAGGATGAAGAGCAGTGAGACCTTCTAGACTCGGTCTTTTAAGTCCCCTCCAATCTTCAGGAACTCCTGCTGATGACAAGAAACCAGTCAGGTCTAAGCTGTGCTCCTTGCTTATCGTTACCTTCTTTCTCCTCAGTTGTGTCTGTTACTATGTTGGTCTGTCTGATTCTTCACTGGCCTTCCTACTCTCAGACTTTATTTTGGTTTCCCCTTGACTCAAGACTCAGCCCCCTGCTTCTTCGTGATTTTTTCCTCCTTTCCTTTTCCTTTCCACTGGTTTCAGTTCTCTCTCCTTTTTCTTCCTGAGCCACTGACCTCACATCTGACTTTCTTCTCTTGTGTCAGTCCTGGTCTTTGGTCTCTCTTCTTCTGGAGGAGAGATCCTGGCCAGTTCTCATATGCATACGGTGTCCCCATCAGAGGGAGAGGATATCAGTCCTTTGAAATGCCATCTAACATCTCTCTGAAAGTGGGGACAGAAGAGAGGCATTTCCTTACTGAATCTCCTTGCAGTACACTGAAATAGCCTGCTATGGGCAGCTTTGGGAGGTGACCACTCTGGCAAGCCAGGGCTCAAGGGAACCCCAACATACTTCATGCTTGCATGATTCTGGTCTTGGAGTAGTAGATGCTGCACCGAAGGTTACCCACAGGGCCGGGAGATGCAGCTAACCATTATGGATGTGGTTGAATCAGACTGAGAGCTGCAAGGGTGCATCATAGGCATCATAGGTTCTTATATTCATAATTTAATAAGCCAGCAACTTTCTCTCTTTGTCCCCATGGGGTTTGCTGCATTGCCATGCCAAAGCGGTCCTCAGGAGTCCCAGTTTAGGAAGAAGTTTGGAGCCTGGGTTGTTTTGGTTTTGGTTTCAGCTGGATGTTTTAAATTTACATTAATTTCCTTTTTTTTTTTTAAACTATCTCAAATTAAACATGAAATAATCATACACTGTGTTAGGTCTAAAATTATTCAGATCTATTCATATATGCAAAATAAGATAGTTAAAACAGTCAAACAGTACATTAGCTGAAACAGTTTGTAAGAAGTCTCATCTGGGAAGTACAACTGGCTAAACATCTGGAAGGAATTTATTGCAATGCTTAAACCAGGTTTTGATCCCAGGTGCCTCTGCAAGTGAAAAGTTAGTATTTCCTTAATTTCATTTCATTCAACAAGTTAGTTCAGATGGTGTCGGGGAAATGTTGGAGAGCTGAAAAAAAAATAATAATTATCAATACAAAAGAGGCCTGAAGTTTTAAAAAGCAGCCAGTGCAATTTACTAAGTGTTTATAATGCTTGAATATTTCTTGTATATCATAAGTCAGTTATGTTAGTTAGTTCCAAACACAAAATATAATTTGTTCACACCTCCACGCCTTTTCTTTCTGCTCTTATGGTTCATTATGGTAATTTTATGTAAGTAATGAGAACAATTTCAGAATGTCAGTTTGGTGCATATGCAGTTGGATGCAAGTCTTGGTCCAGCCAGAGCCTGGCACAGAACAGGCATTAATGACAAAAAAGAAAATCAATATTCACATAGTGAGTACGGAACGTGTTAGTTTCTGCACCCTTGAATGGGGACAGTGTGAAGACAGGACTAGGAATATGTGCAGGCTGCTTGCACAGAGACACTTTCCTCAGCAGTCCTGTGCTCCCAGGAAGGCCACATTTCGCCCCAGTCCTGGCTTAGGGTGAGTGGCTCCCAGTAATGTGAGTCCAGCTTCAGGAGAGTTGTGCCAAAGATGATGTGGTGGCAGAGAGGTGATGGCAGGGCACTTGCTTTCTGGAGTTGTGCAGCAGTGAACCCCTGTGCTGTCAGTCCATCTGCCCATGGAGACCCCATTTTGTGGTGTCCACCTCTCCCTAAAAAGGCCTCAACCCTGTCCCAGCAGTGCATTGCAGAGCAAGTTTCACCTCAGTGGCTTTGCTTATACCAGGTTACAGAAACAGCAATGCCATGAAATTCCTCTTTTTATGCAAGAATAATTATCAGCTTCTGTGTGAAGGAAATCAAGAGAAGGTTTAGCTAGCCATGAACTTTTCAGAGTTACCAGATTCTTCAGCTGAGACCTGGGCCAAACTGGCTTACTGACTCACCCATTTGTGGATGAGGTAGGTTACTTGAAAGCTGTGTATGTTGCAAAGCAGACAGTGGGATGTGGCAATGTAAGGAAGATTTCTGTTGTTTTCTTTGGTTTTGCCTTGTGTCACCCCTCAGCACCTCCTGAGAAAACCACAGTTTCCAAAGAGCCATACCTGTGCCTCCCCTGCTGTTCTTCCTTGATGGGAAAGACAAGGCTTATAAAGGGGCTGGATAATTTTGCATCCAGAACTAAGTCTTTGTTGCCACTGCACCCGCTGATGGTCAAATAGGACCAGAAGGATTTTTTTCTTCTTATTCCTAACCCTCCTCCCAACCTCGTGTCCCACCCCCACCCTTCCTTTTGTACTGTGCATCTCTGCCTGGGCAGGTGTGTTATGGTGGGACCATGAGGAGCTGACATCCTCTGATCCCAGAGTGCAGGCCACTGCCAGAGGAAGGGCTGAGCTCAGTGGATCATGGAGCAGACCTCTGCTGCAAAGCATGACATAAGAGCTGGGCCTGGACAGACACCCAGTTGCACAGCAGGGTGCCTGTGCCAGAGTGAGCTCTCCCAGCAGCATGATCTGCTTGTTGAGGTGGGGCAAAAGCAGAGGAATTTGGACCCTGTTCCTCAAGGCAAAGCTGTGTTATTTAATACCTGGCACTGTCCCAGGAGAAGTGATCAGAGAGAAAGGCCTGTGGGGAGACGGTGTTGCTGGGTGCCAGGAGCACAACCCTTCCCTGCTCTCTTCCTTATTGCAGGAGCTCTCTGAGCCAAAGGGGCCCATCCCGATGCCCCGGTGCACGGCTGAGTGAGCCAAAACCCCTCAAGCTGCCGGCATTTGGAGGGTGAGACGTAGGGAGGGCTGCCCAGCCATGGCACTGGCTGTGTGGACTGGGATGCCCACTGAGCCATGTCCCCTGGCTGAAGGATGGGAAGCTGTGCCCGGCTCTCGGGGGCTTTCACATGTGGCCGGGCCCAGGCCACTGTCCTGCCTCGACGGGCAGCCACTGCATGGGTACATGGCCGCCAGGATCTGTGGGCCACTGGGCATGGGGACTGCCAGCCGGGCACAGCATAGGCCTTCAGAGGATGGTGCTGCTGCTGCCCACCCTGGCAGGCCTGGTTGTGTCATGGGAAGCTCCAGGGCAGGTGGCAGGAGCTCGGTGATGCACAATGGCAGCTGGGGGTGGGGGAGGTCACAAGGCTGCAGCTTGGCCCTGGTCCTGGCTGTGGCAGGTGAAGGCAGTGGCTGGGCTGGCCTGTGCAGCCTCCCCCAGCTCCGGCACAACCACCATGGGCCCTGGCAACAGGAGGCCCTGGGCAGCATTGGGCCCTGACTGCACGGTCCTGCCTTGCAGCTGATGCAGCAGCAGACGACGGTTCTCTCCGCTTCCCATGGCAGCTACCTGAACCCAGGCGTCGCCTTCTCCCCATGCCACATCCAGCAGATCGGTGCCGTCAGTCTCAACGGGCTGCCAGCTGCTCCCATTGCACCAGCATCAGGTGAGGGCCTGGATGCAGCAGGTCCTTCACTGCCAGTGAGCCTCCTGCCCCAGCACTTGGCACAGTGCCCACCCAGGTAAAACAGTTCCTACAGCAGCATGTGGATTAGTTTGCTCTTTTCTAACAATGGAGCCTCTGAGCACAGCAGTCTCTAGTCTGCATAAACTTCTGCAACCTCCCTGTCACCCTCACATGCTCAATATACATTCTCTTGCCCTACTGTTGTTCATTTTCGCTGCAGTTTTTCCCTTTGATATAGTTAGAAGGACAGGGTTCCCAGGACTGCACTTGACTCTGAGGTCAGCAGTGCTATTATTATCATCATCCCACAGTAATAATGCATTTTTGGGGTTGAACGCCCGTCAAGAACAGGCATGCATCATGCTAGGTGCTGCACAAACCCAGATTAAAAATGTTCCATCCCAAAGCTCTGAGAGCAGTTAGGACTAGCAGTGCTGCACACTCTTCTCACTAGTGCTGCCTCTTAATTTTGTGAAGGCTCCAGCACTAGTCTGTCATCTCCACATGCCAACTAGAAGAGATAATAGCTTCATACACAGCAGCCTTGCCAGGCAGATGGAAGGTTGGAACATGGGCATTGTGGGACCTTGACTTTCACGGGATGCCCTCTCTTCTTGTCCTACAGGGCTACATTCACCACCTCTCCTGGGAACAGCAGCCATGCCGGGACTTGCAGCACCGATTTCAAATGGATTTACTGGAGTGGTACCATTCCCAAATGGGCATCCAGCCTTGGAAACAGTTTACACCAATGGCCTTGTGCCATATTCAGGTATTGAGAGCAGGAGAACTCCCCACCATCCAGAGACCTGAGGAACTGCAATTAATTCCTCTTTTCTGGATTTCCCACAGAGAATACTTGTCTAGCTCCTTGCCAGGCACTGAGACTAACTTGGGGGCAGGGGGTGGGAAACAACACTACACACACACACACGAAATGCACGACTGATTCTGATTACGTTTTTCTCTGCAGCCCAGAGCCCTTCAGTAGCAGAGACTTTGCACCCAACCTTCACAGGAGTTCAGCAGTATGCAGGTACCAGCTTCCCTTGTCTCCCTCAGGCCCTTGTGTGGCTGACCAGATCCTCAGGTAAATGGTTTGTTCTATCTCTGGACTGCAGCTGTGTATCCGACCACCACCATCACCCCCATTGCACAGAGCATCCCTCAGCAGCCTCCCATCCTGCAGCAGCAGCAACGAGAAGGTGAGGTTCAGAGTGGGACTATGTGTGTCCCAAGACATGGGTGGGATTTGTGTAGCTCATCTTCTGCACCACAGAACCAATGGAGAGGAGACAGCACTATTTTTTGTCCACTAATCTTTGATACTGGAACTGGGCTATGGAAACAACCACATCTCTGCCGTGAGTGGACTAGAAAAGTTCACAGGATGCTTGTTATGCATAATTCCTGAGCTTGTCCCTGACCAGATGTTGCCAGGTACAAAGGGGACAGTAGGCACCAGAACACCAAGCTTTCACATCCAAGGGATAGAGTCAGCACCTTCCCTACACAGTCAGGGGAAAAGAGCACTCCCTCTCTGTCTTTACTGATGCCAGAACCACAGTGGTACCAGTCAAACTAGCCTCTCCCAATGTACTTTCCTCTCTTTTCAGCCTTCATAGCCTTCCGAGTTTATTTTTCAACTTATTTTAAAATTGGCCTAAATAGAATTTGGAGGCAAAGGCATTCTCTCTCTGCTCCTGATTCTTACAGCAGGTGTCAGGGAGGGAGCAGCTTCTTGTGCTCATCAGGCTCACAAGGAGCAAGTGAAGGAGTAGACAGGACCAGGTCAGCCCATAAATGGGATGTATGGCAGGCGAGGATTAAGGCTGTAGCTTATGGACTGAAGGCAACCACTGCCTTAACTGTGGGCAGGGAATGCCAGAGGAGCAGCTTTCACGTAGCAGTGTCTGCTGCTCTCCTAGGACTGGGAGAGCTATGAACAAGGAACTCTTACCTCAGCTGAGTTCCTTCCATCAAAATAGCACCCAGACCATCGTAGAGCTGTTGTGTCCAGCACCCTATCTGGGAACTAGATAAGCTTTGAAAGTGAAGCTGCTCTCCAGAAACTTGAGCTTTGTATATTACCTCCCAGTTGCTCTTAGACAGCCCTCAGAATCAGAATCCTTTGGGGAGCGGAGGCAGTGCTAGGGTTCTCCTCCAGTGCTGTGCTATGAGTTGAGCCCATTTTTCTTCCCCTTCCCTTTGGGGTTTTCTGTTTTGTCCTTCCCCACTGCCCCCATATCTGCAGGTCCTGAAGGCTGCAATCTCTTCATCTACCATCTCCCTCAGGAGTTTGGAGACAACGAGTTGATGCAGATGTTTCTGCCCTTTGGCAATATCATTTCCTCTAAGGTATTCATGGATCGTGCCACCAACCAGAGCAAGTGTTTTGGTAAGTGCTGACACCAGCAGGTGAGGGAAGCATGATAGATACTGATGACAGTTATTACTGGGCATGGCACCAACAGTGCCGTTGTTATCCATGCCTGTGTCCTGTCCTTCAGGTTTTGTAAGCTTTGACAACCCATCCAGTGCACAGACTGCTATCCAGGCTATGAATGGCTTCCAGATTGGCATGAAACGCTTGAAGGTTCAGTTAAAACGACCCAAGGATGCTAACCATCCCTACTGACAGCAGTAAACAAGCAGGAGTCACTTCTGCAGCACAAGGTAAAGCTGGCACCATCATAGCACAGTTCTGTACAGTGCTGGCCAGTGTCAGGACAGCAAGGTCTGGAAGTGGGGAGCCACGAGCTGAAGGCAATAGTACAGCTAGTGGGGCAGTGGCCTCACCTGCCAGGGCCCAGCCCCAGCACCCGAGCAAGGTGACCAGAGCAGGCCCAGAGATGATGGCCAGGTTCAACAGTCTAGATCATCAGGCAAATTCGTGGCAATGAGGCAAGCCCAAAGGCAAGCCAGAGTGTCAATTTGCAGGTCAAGATCAGGATCACATCTGGTGAAGGTAAATAGGGTCAAACATAGTGCAGTGATTGCCAGGCAGGTCTATAATGTCAATAGTAAACAGATCAAACATCAAGATGGGAAGACAATCCAAGGGTTGAAGTCCAGGTAATTAGATCCATGGACAGGACATGTCCGTGGACAGGTGGAGATTGGAATTTCCACAATGTAGATCAGACAAAGGCTGATGACACAGGCCTGAGCTATAATGAGACTTGAACTTGTGGGCAGGGTGGACAGAAATTGCAGGTGAGGCTGGTCAAGTTCATTAAGGCCTTTTAGTGCACTCAGGGCCCTGACAGGCAGATGGGTTCTGTTTGTGGTCTAAGCAAGGTTTCAGTCTACTGTCCAACTGCTCCCCCAAAGCTTTTGTCTGCCTAAAAAGGTTTTAAAAGCCAGTTTTCAATTGTTACATGGGCCTGAAGTTAGTCTGCAGAGAATGCTTTCTGGGGTAAGAAGGGATAATCCCATGATTCACAGGGATCACAGATAAGCAGAGAAAAGGTGAGACCCTTAAGGACCACAGAAGAGCTGCCTGACACAACAGCTGCTGCCAAAGAGCTGGCTTCTGCCAGCCTACAGACAGGGAGCAAGGGACGGCTGATCTGATTTGGGTCATAGTCCTTCATGTTTAAGTAACAGCAACTCAAACCCTGAGGCTTGCATAGATGTCCTCCTAATCTCCCAATTCCCTCCCTCCTCCCTTTCTGTTCAGGTGAAAGGAAAGTCCAGAGGAAGAATTTCTGCTTCAGGTTGATTTACAGAAAGGCCAGTAAATTTATCGACTCTTTTGACACCACCCCTTTCTTTCCTCTGCTTCCCACCTACCCACCCTATCTTCCTCTTCCCCTCCTCTCCAAGACACGCAATTAAAGAGAAGGCTCAATATCTGCCCAGGAGGAAGATTCTTGCCACGACCGACTCATATTTGCTGCTAATGTGGTGCATAGCAAAGGGACCAGCAAACCAGCAGCCCCTGGGGACATAAACCTCTTCCTCTTGGGGTATGTGGACCAAGAAAACCCACTGGTGTGTCTCTAGGTTAATGCAGTGATGTATGGAAGTTTAGTCCCATCCCTCCCTCCCTCTTGCTCCGTTTCTGGCCTTTTCATAGACAAATATACATATATATACAGTCTCTATTTTTTTTTAAAGTGGCTCACAGGACCAAACTTTTCAGACTGACTGCTTGCAAGAGGTATTGGACGTTTGGGGTTTACCTTTGCAACAGTGTCTTCTCAGCACACACTGCAGATAGGCCTGAACATTTTGAGAGGATGCTTGGGGAGAGAGAGGGGGAGGGTGGCAGAGGGTAGGGAGAAAGAGAGGATCATCTCTCTGCTCAACATTAGCAAGAAGGAGGAGAAATACATACCTCCAGGATTAGGGCACAGTCAGATGCTCAGCTCGAGTCACTCATCCACTGTAGCACCAGCCTGGTTAAGGATCTCAAGAGCTCTCAGTCTTACCTTTCCCAGGGCTTCTGCAGACAAAGCTCCTGGAATTTGGTGCCAGACCCCATCCTGACAACTCCCCGATTAGACTGAGAGCACAGGAAACCAGTCACTTTACCTACAGGAACTGTACTGCCTCCCCACACATGGCACAGATCTGTGTTTCATAGTTCTCCATGGTAACAGCATTTTCTTGATGAAGGCAAGAGAAGATAACAGTGTAAGCAGATGCAATCTTCAAAACAGTTACAGAATCCTCCTGGGGGCTACACACTGCCTCCCCGTGTCAGATAAGCTAACGCTTTCCATAAGCTGTAAAATGTGTTGAGGGGGTTGAACGACATAGCAGAGCTGCTTAGTGAGCTGTACTTATTCCCAGATGAAACAGGACGTTTTCTCCCTCTGAATTCAGCAAGAAGACTCACCTCACGCACCCATTTGCAAAGCTTTCCCCAGCAGATGCAAGGATAATATGATGAAAGAGGGTTGTCATTCTGTTTTTTCATTTTTCCCAGCACTCCCTCCAAGAGACTGATAATACATTATGCAGCATATGTATATATATATATATATGTATATATATATATATATATATATGGACAGCTATATGCACAATACTCTTATGCACAGAATGTAGTTCAGAATTTGATTTAGAAAAGATCCTCTGGGAGTGGGGGGGGTGTCACGCTGACAAGGCACATCCCTTTAACAGTTGGAAACAATCTCTTAAGTTTCTACAAAAATAAGGAAAGCAAGACAGAACAAACCAGCCAACTCCACAGTGATTAATGACTGATTAATTTCAATATTCCAGAGTTTGATAAGGTACCACAAACATTTGGGTGGGTGAGTGGGTGTGGGGGTGTGTGTGCAGTGAAACATGAATAAAGGGTTGGTGGGGAAAGGTTGATGCAATTATTACTGAAGTGAGCTATGGGGATTTTAGAGAATCTTGGCCAACTCTCACTCTCCTCCAGTTTCCCTTTGTTCAGGTGTATGTGGCACAGTTCTATAAGTACCTTCACATCTCCTCAACTACCCTTCTGTATCTGATGCTGAGAGTTTACGAGAGATGAATGAAGCTGTGTGAGTCTGTGTGTTTCTATAGTCCATGTTTACTTATTGTAAATACCATTTTTATACTTAACATCTATTATGTATGTGATTTGTATAATGTACTTTATTTCTGCTACAAGTAATTTCATGAAGTTTAAACTTAGTCTAATTTTGAACAAAACAAAAAAAAAAAAAGAAAAAAGACCAACAAATGCAAAATGGGAAAAAAAGGACTTTGGAAATCCTAGGTCAAGCTGGTTTTAAACAAGCATTTACGATTTCTTCCATCACAGTTACTGATGTGACTGTACAATGTTGCAGGTGCGATACAAGCTTTGTCAATGTCAAATTCCTCACTCTGGTCAAAAAAAAAATCCTGAATTTATTTAATAAAAGTTTTACTTGCTAAGTAACTGGGGCTCTACTTTATGTTGTTAGTTGCACCTGCTTTCACTTACTGCACAATGCTTGCACTTGAAGACATCACCAGAGCCCTGGGGCTGATTTAACAGGTCCCATGCAGTCAGCAAACGTCTGCCAACAGGCCTATGCCCACAGAATCCAAGTGACCAGTATTCTTTCATAGAGGAAGCATCAACATGTAATACCAACACATTAAAAAAACTTTAATTAAAACAGAGATTAAAATTCTACTTATATGAAATAAGAAGGTTCACAGAATCGAAAAAGCAGTGGAGCAGGATGTCCCAGGAGTGTGCAGACAGAGGTTAAAGCTAGGGCTGAGAGAAGGCTGGATGTAGTAAAAGCAGACCAGGTGAGGCTGAAGGAGGGGAGATGGGAGGAGGGCTAAGACAGAGGGCTAAGACAGTGAAGATCTCTAACTCACAGCTAGCAACATCAGAACCATGGCTAAAGCAGGATGAGAGGGAAACCAAGAGCAGTCTTAGGAAAAGAGCTAAAGTTACTTTGCCACCACTGCTGCCCTGCTCCTGCTTGACACCAATAGGAGGCTTAGTGGGATGGTGGGAATGTAGTTAAAAGGGATATAGGATGGGAGAGGAGACAAACTGGGCATCTTTTAAGGGCTGCTGTAGTTATAGTAACTCCTTAAAACCTGGCCCCGGTTGCTGGGGAACAAAACCCAGAGGCAGCACACCTGCTGCAGCCACCAGGGGTAGAAAACCTCCTGCACCCGTGTAGCACCTCCCCGGATGATGGCGAGTGCGGCTTCAGGAGCAGGCGAAGCACTTATGTGCACTTTGCCCCTGGAAAGAAATGGTCAGAGGATCAAAGCCAGTCAATCCCTGGTGTGGTTTTAACTCTGCCACAGGGCTCTGGATGCTCATGTTCAATGCTGAGGCGGATTTGCACAACCCCTGTGATGTACCCAAACGAGTGCACACTTCCTGCTAGTTTTCTTGCACATCCAAAGAGATTCACACACCAACTCAAACACAGTTGTGGTGCATTTTGTTGCATGCTTTCAAGAAGAGACATATTCCTGCAGACACACTCCCTCCCAGATTCCTGCATCCTCCTCCAAATACACACCTGGTATTCTGTAATGCTGTATCAGTATCAATCAGACCCAGGATGCACAGTGTGATAGAGACGTTTCTCTTCTGCATGATGAGTTCGTGGCGCAATGAGCTGAAGAATCCATCCAGTGCAAACTTGGTGGCAGAATAAGAAGTGGTGAAGGGAGTGGGTATTTTCCCTGGAAAGGAAAAGGAGAGAATGGAAACCGCCAGGAAACTGGCTGTAAGGAGAATCCACGGTTAAGGAATCTGGGCAAAGATGTAGACTTTGTCATACTGCATCAACTCACATTCTGTTCAGGTGAGTTTCCCTCTATTTCTAGTCTCATGCAAGTACTTTGACGATTTTACCAATTTGTGCAAACAAATCTCAGCACAAAAGCCACCACATGTGTGGATAAGGGAAGGAAATTTCTTTTAACTTACACAGTAACCAGGTCACATGCTGGACTAAAAAGCCCACTGTGATGGTCTACCTGCAGCCTTCCCCTCCCCCATAACATGCAAACACAGGGACTGGGTTGCATGCTGGGGTCTTTGGCCATGACATTTCCTTGGCACATTGCATCAACAAGGCAGGGATGACCCCAAGTCTGAACTTGTGTAAGGCGATGCAGCTCCCTTGAGCACGCACTGAAGATTCTCCTGCCTTTCTATCCTGTACAGCAGATGCAGCTGCTCAGCAGCCTGCTATTCAGGCTGGCCAAAGCCAGAAGGCCTGAGAGTGGCAGGATGATCTTAATGCTGTGTCCGAAATGCAGCAGAGGTGGGCCTGGCTGTGAGGGACGGGAGTCAAACAAGCAGATCTGGGCACATGACAAACGAAGAGCAAAGTTGCAAGGGAATGCAAAAATGGTGCAATACAGAGAAGGTCTTCCAGAAAACAGGAAGACAGCTAGCCACCATCCTGACCCCCTCTTCCCCCCCCCCCCGGGGGTTCTAGCCAAGCAGCAGCACCTGCCCTGGAGCTCCCCCTATATGTGTGTGTGTTTGTATACACACACACTCTTATTACCATATTACATATTTATTATAATATTATTACATACTATAAAATGCATAGTTGGAAAATGTGTTGAGGGGTTGAATGACAGAGATATGATGTGCTGGGAACTGTTCTACAGGGTCAGCACTTACTCCAGATAAAGTCACTAACCTGTGAGGGAAGAAACAATCACCAGTGAGCCTCTATTCTTCTCCAGGGTGGGAAGAGCTGCTGTTGTAAGTGCCACATAACTGAAGAAATTCACCTGCAATGATAAAAGTAGACATAGAAGAAGCAAGAGGGTTTGAAAACATGAACCAGAAAGTCAATACAGTGATCAGAAATGGAAAGGAGCATAGCTTGGATTTGCCTTTTCAAACATCAAGAGAGAAAAATCATCTCTGTAAAAATGGGGATAAACATTGCATCCATGAGTCTTGCAGATTCCATAAAAAGCAACGGAGAAGTTTCAGAGAAAAGGTTATTCCTTGTTTTTAACATAAAGATTTCTTGACAAGATACAATTAGCTGTCCCTGATTTCTCTGTATGCTATTCTTTACTCTGCAATCCCTATCCAGCAACAAGGATATCCATGTTTCAATTTGCTCCCCTTTAAGTTTCTCTTGACTGAGCTCAGACTACAATGAAGCATAAAATTCAGCATCTCTTCAGAGTTTGACTGCTCTTTAACTTGTAAGAATCTCTTACCTGTGATCCTAAGTTCCCACTCTCCAGCAAACAGGCTCCTTCCAAAACGAAATTAGAACTGGTATGTATGATGCACCCGAACTAAGAAGACTGAATCAAGAAAATGGCTCTTCATTTCCATGGTCCCAAAACCTGAAACCAAGGTAATTCTATAGGAAAACCCTACCTCTGTGACCAGAGATTCAAATGGCAGACAGCATTTCAAACAACTTAGCTGTGTTCTGCAATGCCACATGCACTTGCCACAGATTAGCAGGGAGTGTTTGCTGCTCACTTATTTGCCTCCCTAAATCAGACACTTTAACTGTAACTACGTATTGATCCCAACAGTCCTGGGCTAATGAGAGATAAAAAGGATGGAAGGAAAGAGAGAAGTTTGCGGTTCTTGCCAAAAAGTTCTCTTCACAAAATGTACAACACTTGAGCAAAACGTCTCTCTACTAACAAAGCCTCCAAACTGTTTGACTTGAAACATGGATGAAATAAAAGGTTTGTTTTCAACCATTGCCATAGACTTGAATTTGCCTTGGAGCTTCCCAAAGCTGTCCCAGGAGAAGCCTGCCTCACCTAATTCCAGGCGAGCTCTTCCCGCTGGCAAACCTCACCTGCATGAGCCAGCGGGTATATTCCACATCTCCTGTCCACATCTGGAAATGGGTCATGCCAATGTGGTTCAAGACCAGATAATCCAGTCCCCCTGTGGACAGGAGAAAAAGCAGTCAAACCAAGGGCCCATCCCCTAAGCAGTAACCAAGGAACTCAGAAATGCCAGCAGGAGGGTTGAACCAACCAGGAACTCCCTCAGAAGGCTAGAAAGTGCTTTACTGTGAAGATAGATTAAATATGCTCATCTGGGAGCAGCTTTGACTGCTCCTCAAGGGCAGAATTGAAAGCAAAGGTGTTGGTCTTTGACAACAGCTATCCAAAATGATGTTTCGGGGTGATTCAGATTTGGAACCTAGTTCTGGTGGTACATCTATTTCCAAAGTTACAAGTATACAAATCTGTAACAGAAAAATTATGATTGGTATGGAAATGTAACAGCAGAAACAGCACTGCTGGACTGACAGGTCATCCAGATCACAGCACACTTACGCAGTTTCTTAGGACGCCCACATCAGGAAAACCAAGAGCATAATGAAGTAATTAAGACACTCTAATAACGGACAAAAAGACAGTGGGTATAACAGTAAACACTGTCTAATGACAGTCTGACCCAAATGAGACAAAGTGGAGAGACAAAAGACCATAGTCACTCAATTCCTATTGTGCACAAAAGACAATCAGAAAGTAGGCTGTGGTCAAAATGTGCACCAACCAGAAACTCAGAAGACACAATGAGGACTCAACAGTGGACATATCTTGTCCCTTGCTTTGTTACAGAGGCAGGTCATGGCTTTCAGACCTCACAGTTTCTGTCTCTCTCAACCCAAGGCACTACATTCAGGGTTGGATATGTGCAGCTGGTCCTCACCCACATAAGGCACAGACATGTCCATGTGGTACCCTGTGACAGGTGAGGTACTGCAGCTGTTGCTGTGGGGTGTGGTTTTAATGGAGCACTGCAAGCAAGTACTTTCTGCATACTTTTCTCCTCTAGCAAAGACATGCCCTCCTCATGAAAGGCTACTACAAAGATGACCACATCTCACCTGGTATTTACAAACTGCACACCCTCCTGTCCTTAACATCCCTCTCAGTGAGGAACAGTTCAGGAAACTTAAGCAGGAAGCTCCTACTAGAATGAGAACTGTCTACATATCTGAAAGCCAAAGAGATGCCCAAGATGCTCACCCAGCTTTTGGACAGCAAACTGAACCACCTTTTCAGGTTCTGAAGGGGAAGACATATCTGCAGGGATATAAAATATTTTCTTTGCTCCAAGTGTCAGGCATTTCTCCATCACCTTGAAAGAGAATACAAATCCAAAGATTAAAAATGATGGAGGCGGAAAAGAATATAGAACTACAGATGAAGTTCTAATCTATTTGAGCTGGTCCAAAAGTATTTAACCTACAATAAGGCTTAAAACAGCTATAAATAGAACAGTTTGGACTCTGAAAAGCTGCACAATATTGCACAGGAATTGTAGTTCATAGAATAATAGAATATCTCAAATTGGAAGAGATCCACAAGGATCACTGAATCCAACTCCCTGTCCTTACAGGGCTACCTCAAACCAAACCTTATGATTAACATCTGTGGTCCAGATGTTCCTTCAACTCTGACAGGCTTAGTGGCATGACCACTTTTCCCTGGGGAGCTTGTTCCAGTGACTGGCTGACCCCACCCTCTCAATGAAGTACATTTTCCTAATGTCCAATCTGATTTTTCCCTGACACAGCTTCATACCATTTCCTCATGTAAATATTCAGGCAGTAAAAACTTCAGGCAGTGTATATAAATCTTATGGTACAGGCCAAGCTCCCTTCTGGGTTTATGCCTAACAACAATTCTGAAGGAAAATTTATCACGCTGACAACTAATTTGTTGTTGGTTTGGAAAAAGCCTAAATCTCTTATGTCTTCCCTTATACAACGACAAAGTTCTTACCTTCTGCAGCACAGCTTCTCTCCTAGCAGTCAAAACAATTTCAGCACCAAATCTGGCATAATGATATGCCATCTGCTCTCCAATCCCAGCACTGGCTCCAGTCAGGAGAACACGGGCACCAGACAAGCTCTCTTATTTATGGGAAAGAGAATAAAAGATATAGAAGTAAGTGAAGGAAGCAGCAGAGAAGGAGCTGCTCTAGTAACTATTGGCAGAGCTCTAAAGCAGAAAGATATATGTAAGTGCTGAAGTCTTGATGCTTCTCCAAAACTAGAAGAGGCAGGACTGACCTGAAGAATACTTAACGGTACCATGGACCAACCCCCCAGGCCCAACTGCCCAAGACCTGTGTTGCTTCGTTACTGTGTGTTTCTGGTGGCCATTGTACCTTGTTATCACTGCCAAGGGATAATGACATCATTATGCAAGCGAGCTGTCTCACATTCTTTTTGTCTGGGTTGCTAGACCAAAATCTTTCAAGAACAAAGTTGGTTTTCACATTCTGAAAAGCTGTGCAACATAAACCAGCCTATGAGCCTTCTGCATATCATTTATTATTTGCTGTGAGTTTGGAGACAGGTCAGCCCTCTTGTGCTGGGCAGTTTACATCTACAGAGATCCATCTTGACACCAAGGAGTTTGCAAGCAAAACATAAAACAATAAATGCAGTGGCAAAGTGCCATTTTTTCCCCACACAGACAGCAGAATCCCTGCTCTTAAACCATTTTGTCTTCCTCTTTGTTTCAAGCTTCTCTTTGTTTCTGGGAATGAAGCATTGCTTTGGAGCAACCAACTCTGGTAAGACTATGGGCAGGAATGAGACCATCAGTCAGAGTTTGGAAATTCAACCTCTTCTCTTCTGTGACTTATATTTCAGCTTGAGATCATCCCCCCTGATGAGCCTACCTGGGATAAAAGGGTCTTTCCAGAAGAAAGCTATGAGCCCAGCTACAATTCCTGTAGCACAAAGCACTCTTCCAATTGCCTTCATATCCCTCCAAGTTGTGAAGAACAAAGTGAAGTCTGGAAGCTGAGCACTCCACCCAAAATACTGTATTCTCCTTTCTCTGATACCGGGAGCCAACCTGCAAGAGGCATGTAATGTCCTGTGCAGAACCCAGAACGCCACCTGAGTCGTTTCACTCAGACGCCACCCGAGTGGTTCCCTCATCGGGAGCCACAGTTACCTTTGTCAAGAACGAAAAGGATCTTTCACTGGCAATTGCCAAAGCCCTCTGAGCTCAGAGCCAGCCTCCACACGGCGCGACTTCCCCCTAAGCCTACAGGAGAAAAAAACCCCAAACCCCCTCCCTCTAATCTTACTGAACGTTTAATTCATTAAAGAATTATGGCGCCCATAGTCGGCAGCAGCCACCCCAAGCAGCCGGACCTGGGAGTGGCCGGCGCTTTCCCCCGCGCAGCGCGGGAGGGAGGCGGCGGCAGAGTCCACAGGCCGGAGGCTTGGGGGCAAGGGGCTGTAGCGCGGGCCGCTCTGCCGCCATGCTGAGATACACCACGACAAACTGGCGGCGGGGACACCGCCACAGCGGGCGCGAGCCGCCCTCAGGGCGCTCACGATCCGCTCTCCTCGCGGGAGCGCGGGGAGCGGCACGGCCCCTCCCGGCCCTTCCCGGCCCCACAACCTCGGCCCCCGCGGCCGCGCCCCCCGAGCCGCCGCCGCTGGGCGGAGCTCCCGGCCCGGAGCCGGTGACGGCTTCCGCAGCCCCGCCGCTGCCGCCATGGCCGCCCGGCTCGTCCCTGTCGCCAAGTGAGTCCCCGCGGCCCTGCCCCCCCAGCCCGGCCCGGCGCTCCCCCTTCCCGCTCTGCTCTCTCCGCCCGCCCCGCGGCTCCCGCTCCATGGGCTCCCAGGGGCTCCCCGGCTCTCCGGGCCCGTGCCCGCAGCCCTGGCCTCGCCTCGCTCCTCCGCGCCGCGCCCTTGGCCTCGGCCGCCCCCGCGCCCGGCTAGTTCCCGGCCGGCAGCTCCTCCTGTGTCTTCACCTGCCGGACGGGATTGCGGCGGTTTTTTTTCGGGGCGAGTATGAACACGTAACATTAAACCCAGCGTGCCGCGGAAGGGCGCCCGTTTGCCGAGGGAACACGCTCAGATCTGGAAATACAGCCCCACTGGCAGGGAGGAAGCGCGAACAGTACGTTTTAGCAGAGAAATCCCTTTTCCCCAAAATACGTGTGAATACATGAATTTAAGTATTGATTCTCTTCTTGCCTCTCTCGACAGCTGTATCTGTCCCTATATTCTACTACTGCAGTACCACTGTCTGGCAGGTTTTGGTTTGTTTGTTCATACAGTAGCTTTTCTTGTTTTTTTTAAAGGGAAAACAATTCTCTGTCCTGTGAATCTAGAAAAGTCAGTCTCCTCAGATCTCATAACGAACTTGCCAGTAAAGGCCAAATACTATCTTCCTTTCATCCAGTTTTTAGGTTGCCACTACAGCTGTAAAACTGCACACTGTGCAGTCTGCTGGGAAACTTTAAAAGCCTGGGCAATGCAAACACCATAGCCAGATGTTAACTGGACTTTAATGAGCTTAACGAGGTATTGGTGTCTATCCTTATTAATAAGGCAGCAAGAAGCACATGGATGACTTACCCACTGCAGAATCCGTTAGTTCCTTTTATCAAAGGTATGTGCCAGAGTGGCAGATACTCTGAGATGCTTGACACTTTTGCCTTTTTTTCGTGAAAACTATTACTGATAAAATGCGAATAGGTACAGTTTCAAGGAGCTAACAGGGAGCAGTTGGCCTAGGAAGAAAAGGAAGGTAGCTAGATATTTTTCTGCGGCTTTTTGTCTGCAGTAAGACATTAGAGTATTTGTGACCCTTAGATTTCTTTACTAATACCCTCCCTTTGGCAGTCACAACCTACTGAGACATATGCACTGATGGTCATAATGTGAACTGAACTGTTCTGCTTTTGATCCTTTCAGGTTTGTTATCAAAGGAAGCCTGGCTGGAGCTGCTGTATATGTGGCATATGATCAGGGGCTGCTGGGCAGTGGCACACAAGGTGCTGAAGCACTCAAAAAAGCTCAAGCAGCACTGCCTCCAGCTATCCAGGAGTGGACGAGTTACCTAGGCTGGGAGGTAAGGACTGTTTAGATGGACAGTGCAAAACAAACACATTCTCTGAATGAGGAGGAAACATTGGGGTGATATTCTGATTCCAGTGAAGTTGGCAGGAGTTTTACTGTTGAAAGTAGATTTAACATTGCAAATATTTTGAAGAGGATTGAAATGGAAGGAGAATAAAATTTTAAATTTGGGGGAGATACACAGCTCACAGATGTTACTTCAAAGGAGAAGGGGTAACCAGCCTATGCAGGGTCAAGGAGGGGATTGCAAATATGCTCTGGGTGATATTTCACTATGTAGCAGTATTCCTAAGCTTCTTTTGAAGAATCCTACATGCTTTTAGAAAAACCAATGAAAATATTATCCTCCCATATTCTCAAATTGCTAACAGTTCATCAAATTGAATTTAAATTGCCTGAAGAGGCCCTTCTCTATTAGTTCTTAGTTTTTAAAATCCTCAGAAAAGAAGCCTTTGCTTTAAGTTTGAAAAGCATTTTTCATGTTAGAGACAACTATAAACTAAGAGATGACAGCCATGTAAGGAGACAGCCCAGGAGATGTTTTTCACAAACACCCAAATGATGTGTACTACCTTCTGGGGAAAAGAGGAAACCCTAGACTTAAAGTGTCATGTCTGATCCCTTTTGAGACTTAGGGAGAGTAGGCACCTAAGTATTTTTGAGATCTGAGGCCAAGAGGCTTTGCCAATGTGATGTGAATTCTAAGTGAAACGCCTCAGGTGCTGATATTTTGTCTTTCTCTTTCTAGCTCCCACCCACTCCAAAATTTGACTTTTCCCTCTCTGATTCCTGGAATAAAGGTAAAATAACTGCTCACCAAGCTCTGAAAGGAGCAAGGGGCCAAGAGTGATGTAGCTTACACCAGTCTTGTTTCAACGTTGTCCTCCTAAATTGAATGATGGAGAAGGAGCTGATAGATGTTAGTCTGGTGGAAGAAGCACTGGGAATGGGACTGAGGAAGCATATTCTGCTTCAGACTAGCACACTGACTGACTTTGGACCTAATTTCTTGTTGTTTCAACTGTGAAATAAGGAGGGGGATGTGTGTCCATAAACCTGTCTGCCTTTTCTAACCGGGGAGCTGGTGTCTCTACTTACAAAGCTTGCTGCCTACCTGTGCCCCAAGACAGGCATGTCTGTACTATCCTAGAGTCTAAGATTGAAAGTTTCAGTAAAGTGTTCAGGGAGGCCTGTGGCCCCCACAATAAATAAGTAGAGTTTATGCACTAGTGAATTCATCAGCATTGGCAATGATCAAGGAAACTAGAGGATAAAAATAAATGATAACTTAAGAAAGGTGTACCTTTGGTTAAAGGTTGAAGACTACAGATGCTAGTATGTCTGAACTGAGCCCTGGAATTTTCAGAAGGGATGGTCATTCCTGTTGTTACTAGAATTTTAGACATCTTGTTTGAAGGTTAAAGCATGTTATAAATACCTAGTAATAAATAGTTTTTATGGTGCAGCAAAGAGTCTTTATGTAATTGTGGGGAAACACGGTACACAAATACTGTGACATGTCCAGCATCACCCATGGAGTCTGTGATAAGGCCAGAAATAAAATGGAACTTAGCCCAGTTCTTTGTGATTGTTTCATCTCATATAGAGGCCTTTAAGTTGGAATTTCTGTGTCACAAATGTTACTGAGACAATAAAGCTGTACTTGAACCAAAGATCATTCAGGCCACAGGGTGTTTGAAAGCATCTGAATTAGAGTTCAGTTTTTCTTTCTGTGTTTAGAGATCTACAATGCTAGAGTAACATTGGGAAATTTGGCTTGAATGATGATCTTGGGATAATTCTTCTCTGCTTTCCTTGCAGGAGTGCAGTCAGTCATGTCTGCCTTGTCTGTAGCTCCCGCCAGGGCCTGTGAATACACGGTGGAAGGCTGGAAGTATGTGAAGGATCTTGTCAAATGAACACGTTCTCCAGGGTTCATGATTCTCTCTGTCCTGTGTTGTCTTTGAGAGGATGCAGAGTCCGTCGCTCTGGAGGGCAGCTCAGCCGTGTAAGGGCTACAATAAAAGACTTTGGAACTTCAATTTGTATTTGGGTTGGTTTTAGCATACAGACTGGAACAATTGCTTTTTCCTAGCAGTGATCAAAGGCTTCAGGGATCACAGATCATTTGTAATGAAGTGGTGGCCATATGCTGAGGTACTGCCTCTGTTCCAAAGCTGCCAAGCTTGGTAGCTAAACAGATTATTCTGAAGCTGAATTAATCTTGAAAGTGAATGCCATCTTATTCAAAACAAGCCAACAAGAGTTAAAAAAAAAATTAAAAATCCAAGGTAACAGTAAAAGATGCTGTAAAAGATGGCTTAGGGCATTTATACAAGTGCAGGAAGGGTAACTGAGCATGAAACATTTTGTTAGGTCGTGATATGCTCCAGTTGGCAGACTCTGCATGTTTTCATTTTAATGTGGATGAAAACTTTTCTGAGGTCAGTTTTCAGTCTCAGCCAAGGTGTACGAAAGGAGCACCAATGGCCTAGAGGGCATCACTATTGTAAGATGAAGTTACAGACTGAGTCTCTGTTTTTAACCCTTTGTGATGGGATTGTAGCATGGAGGTTGGTGAAGTCGTTATATCATAGCACAGCATCAGTATGATTCTGTTCCCTCCTCACAGGAAGCGTCTGTGTGTATATCAGATGGGTTATTGTAAATGCACAGCTTGTAACCTCTCTGTTCTTGAGTCTCTGTCCCAGAGCTGCTGCTCATGCTTCTAAAACCAGGGACAGGGATTGACCTCGCTGCTGGCAGCAGGGCTGTCATTTCTTCTACACTGATGTGCTAATAGTTGCATTGTTCTAGTCTATGCTAGTTACAGAATGAGCTGAGGCACAACTATAGAACAGGAAAAAGGCAGTGGTAGGTCGGGAGAGCAGGATGAGTGCTAGGTCGGGAGAGCAGGATGAGTGCTTACTCAAATTAGGAGTCAGATTTAAAACACGAGAATGAAGGCTTTGCAGTTTTGTTTCCTTTTTTAACAAACATATGATGAAACCAACTGCCAAGAGATTTTAGAGGATTTGACTAAGGTATAAATAGCTTTAAAAAGTGCTTAAGTTAATTCCTGAGGGATGGGTCCAAATCTATGGTCCAGATGGAAGCTACAAGTTTGGTAAACGTTGGAGTTCTCTGTTGTGCAGGTGCCAGATCCTTCACCTCATTCTAGAACCTTGATAACCTCTATCTATATCCCATTTCTTCCTTAACTTCCCAATGTCAACTGCCTTTGAAGCAGCACAGCTTTTCTTGCAGGAGTTTCTGTCATAGCTACCCATGTACACACCTCAGAAAATAATGGTGCTAAGATACTTGTGCAGGGCTGCTTATGCAGGCTGGCTCCTGGGGACAAGAAGTTAAACTCCAGCTATGAGACAGGAGCTGTCTGCCATTTTACAGCCCCTGTATAGTAAGCTTGCTGCAGCTTAGGCAACTGGTTTTGAAAAGCAGCACGTCTCATAACATAGCTCAGCTTGGGACGCACTGGGAATGTGGGCTTACTGGAATACACCTCTCTTCCCTCAAATTAGAGTAAGAGTCAGTCTGCATGGAAAGCTCAGTCTGCCATTGACTACCCTGTCACTGAGCTTTGGTAAAAGAGAGGACTTGATTTTCCAGAGCACTGCTTAATTTTTACAAGTCATAACCTCCATCTCATCAGGCCAAACCTCCCATTAAGAAAATTCTGACACTGTCATCTAGAGTCTTCATCTCTCTAGCTTTTGCTACAAAATGTAATCACTTTGAACAAAGCACACTGTGTACAAATAGGTAGAATACTGCACCTCTGGTACGCTTAGAACTTTAGTTCTCCTCTGTGCTTTTCATGATCTGAACCACTTTTTTGCCCTTTGATGATTGCTCTCTAAAGATTCAACATTGTGATGTGCCTTCTCTATGGATGTATGAAAAAATATCTTCAGGCAACTGATAAAAACCCCATCTCTGAAGATGGAAAAAACCCAAATGAGCCTACAAATGAAAGGAACAGGATTTTTTTCCTCTTGCCATCATAAAAGCCATCCTTGGTGGTTAATGCTGAGGCCATGTTGCTCCAGAGATGACTGCACAAAGACAAATTATAATTTGGATACAACAAAGTGACAGATCATGTCATGATCACGTTAGTTCTCAACACATTCATAAAATGATGCTAAAGCACAGCCAATGGCTGTTACTAGTCTTTTAAAGAAATTATGGACCGCTAAGTAAAATTACTGCCCTGAAACTGATGGAGTTTTGGACTACCCTGATCTATCAGAAGCTAAATAAAATGATTCTGACACACACTTGGAAGAGGTTCACAAGCACCTCTGTGCTGTCTCTACAGAAACTGTGCTGCTCATTCAGTATGTAACTTCTTTTTCAGAAACTGTAGGGTATTATACTGCACAGTACCTACCAACGTGAGACAAGATGAAAAAAAATTCTTCACCACTTGTCCTACAATATCCTATGTCAATTTTACAGTGGCAGGGTGTTCAAACTTTGACAACTGCAATCTACTAAGGTTCTCTTATGGTGGCATACAGTCTACTTAATTTTGACAGGTCTAAGGTAACACAGTATTTCAGTGTATTTCTGGGAGTTCTGTGCTACTGAAAGTGCAAAGGGACACCTGTGAGGCATTTTGACACTTCATCTTTGAAAGTTACACGGTTTAACACAGAGCTGAATAAATTAGTTTTACAGGGACTGCTCAAACAAAGCAATTAATTGTAAACTGGCGTTTATGGAAAATGGAATGCTTCATTAACAAACATTTTAAATGGGATATGAACAACACTTTACAAAACAAATGAATTCACATTGGATTGAGTGACATAATACGGCAGCAGCTTAAAAAAAATTACAGTGGCCCATAAGTTACAATTAATAGTAACCCTGGGTAACAGATTTGTTTCACTTGCCACCTTGCATTAAAAATTAAACACAATCAGTAGCGACGGTTGAAACGAGGATCATTCGGTCTGTTTGCTCTCTCCTGGCCAGCAAATCCTTCTCCTTGCATTCCTCCTCCATGCACGATCTGACTTTGATTGCCACCTTGCATGAAACTGCCACGCCTAGAAAGTGATTCAGACATTTTAATGTTCTCTTGTGACTCTGGTGGTCAGGTTGCTAGTACAGGTGTTCTTCCACAATTTTTTGTGTGATTTCTCACTCTTCCATTAGATACACTACATGAAACCCATGGGAATATTTTATTATTCCTTGACATTTAAGTAACTAATTAAATAACCAATACTCCCATAAAATGTTTCTCTGGCCAGTTTCTATTTAGAAGAAATGTCCCTTAGAAGGAAAACAAACAAACACTTCTCTCCTTTCAAAGTTCCTTACCCTGACATGCCTCCACGATGCATCACATGGCCAGGTCTGCCTCTACCTCCACCTAAAAAAGTTCAAATGCTTCCTTTATATCTACAGTAATAGTTTTACTTCAGTGATAATGCCTGTAATTTTTCTTCTTTACATAGCACAACTAATGAATTGTTGTGCAAGAAGCATACCTTGCCATCTCTCATGATCCCGTCCTATCATTCCTCCATCCACGCTGCTCTGCCAGGAACGATCTTGATGTCCTTCAAACTTTCGACTGTGATCTCCCCAGTCACGTCCATCCCTGTGAAGGTATGAAATTCATATCTTCTCACATGAGCCAGAGCACACAAAATAGATTCGAGTACAGAAACTAAGTCACAAACTTAAATACTTTACCAAGGTGCATGCAAATCTTATATTTATACTGGTATCTGTTAAGTCAAATCTCAGTGGAATCCTTCTGCTCAAACCAAATAAGATGACAGATATGAAAAAAAGATATCAGGGAAGAACCACTATCCTGAAAACAGCAAGCTTTGATAGGAATGTTAGTTAAAATTAATGGAAAGGATGAAGACTTTAAGATGTGTGGTTATTAAAAAAAAATTCATGCCAAGATGCATGTTTTGATGGACAAGGCAAGCTGAACAAGATACTCACTTGCAGTCCATCCAACACACTCGGGGTTAATGTTGGAAAGAAAGAATTGTACTTCCAAAAACTGCGTCCTACTTCCACATATGGAAATATTCCTTTGATGCACAAGAAAATGTATTTTTAGTTAAGTGTACTAACCGTGACTGTGGGGGTATCCCTCTACTTTCACTCATTCTTCTGTCAGATCCATAGCTACCCCAACTTTCTCGAGAGTCTCGTGAGTGACGGTCTGGTCCTCCGTGGCGCTCATCTGGGTAATGCTAAAAGGCAAAGAACACTTATAGGACTGTACAAAGCAGACTTGTTAATTGCTTAAAGTTGCTCAGCTGTAATTACTCAATCACAGAGTCATTTAGGATGGAAGGGACATCCTGAGATCATCTAGTCCAACCCTCCTGCTCAAGCAGGATCAGCCAGGGCAGGCTGCCTAGAAGATTCTCCCCCCCTAGGTTTTAAATTTCTTCACAGCTAGAGCCAAGTTCTCCATGCAAACTGTTTCAGCATTTGACCATCTTCACAGTTAAAGGTGATTTATATTAACTTTAGATGGAATTTCACGTGTTTAAGTTTGCGCTCATTGACTCGTCTTGTCGGTGGGCACCACTGAGCAGCACCTGGCTACATCCTCCCCATATCCTCTCTCCCACCAAGTATTAATGCCCATTGATAAGACAAACCCTCAGCCTTCTCTTCTCCTTACTGAACAGTTGTAGCTCTCAGCCTCTCCTCATACAGAAGATTCTCTAGGCCCTACTGCACTTACTCCAGTAAGCTTCTTGTACTGAGGAGCCCAGCACTAGGCACAGAACATCAGACAGGTGCTGAGTAAAAAGGCCTTGACCTTCTAGGAATACTTTTACTAACGCTTCCCTGGATGCTACTGGCTTTCTTTGCCAGGAGGGTGCAATGCTGACTCATTATCAGCTTGCTGTCCACCACAGCGCCAAGGTCCTTCTCTGCAGAACTGCTTTTGGTCTGCTTGGTCCCAAGCATGTATCGCTGCACAGGGTTATTCCTCCCCAGGAGCAGGACTTAGCATTTCTTGTTGTTGAACCTAATGATATTCCCCTCTGCTCAACTCTCCAGAATATCCAGGTCCCTCCAAATCTCACAGCTTAACCATCAGTAAAGGGCACTTGAGCATTTCCTGACTCTTAATCTCTCACTGCTTGAATGTGCCCTAAAGGTCTTTCTTCCAGCCCTCAAAAAGTGCAAACATCTCTACTAATTTTGCTGTTATTTCCACGTAACCTCATAGAGGTATACTTTGTACCTCTGCCTCTTCTACGCCATCTTTTAGAATACTCTATTTTGAAGCAATTCACTTGTTTCGATTTCTATCAGAATAACTATATATTTTATAATAAACAAGTCTTTGAATTGAATTTCATCTTATTGAAGTAAATAAGCTAATCTGATTGTTGATACGTATTTTGGGAGATATCATGTAATTCTCAACTACTGAAATTTAATCTGACACACACTATAGAAAAACAGGTTATAAGATGTTAAGATGTTTCCATAGCTCTATAAAGCAACTCACTTGTCCATCCCGATCTCCCATAATTGTCCTCGATCCATCTCTCCTATAAGCAGACAATTAGAATCAGATTGTGGTAGTAAAACATACAGCAGTTTATAAAAATCCATTTATCTATAAACACAGATGAAAAAATCTTACTTTCTCATAGGGCCAACATCTACAAAAGGCACAAACAGCTGGAATATATGAAAACAATGGCACATTTTGGATTCCTGGAAAACCAGTTAGTCCTGAGGTATAAACCAGAATATTCTTGTTAAAATGCTAGATGCCTTCAAATTATTTAGAAATTTTTCAGAATCCTGCAAGTATGTGAAACAGCACTGTAAAAAAAAACTCTGAACAAGCCTGCCAGAAGCTTCAACTCATTGCACAATACAGATCTCTTCATGGTTATAGACAAAAAGGTCCACAGCCACTAAACCACACTTGAAAAATAAAATGCAAACCAAGGACACAGTAAAAGGCAGCAAAATGTGACATTAAATACAGTCTTTTGTCTTTCGATTTCAGGCAATACAGTGGAGGTAAGAAACCAACCTGTCTATTGAATGCTCTTGGTAACGACCACGGTCTCTGTGATCAAAGTCATGGAAGCGATCCTGGCGACTGAAATCTGAGTGATACCTATCATTCATTGCCATTCGTTTTGCCTCTGGCCAGTACGGATCATCCCTCCTGAGAAAAGAACGTAGTCATTTAAGTCCAGATAATGACTTTTGATATTGTTCCCCCCTCCAAACTAAAGTGCAAACTAGTTCAAACTAAAAGAAGGGTAATTAAGTTCAAAATGGAGTTGAAAAACCTTAGAAAGGATAACTTGACTAGGGGTCTTAAACACAGTCAGCTCAATGCAGTCAACAACTGCTGACTGATGGAAGCTGAGAGCATATGTATGGCTTTTTATAGCCCAGGCTGATGAGACAGAATCTGGCAGCAATGTCTCCCACTTGCATAATCTGTATTTGCTGGCTTCACCTGCCATCTATGTCATATGGTCTCCTCATTGCGGACCGACGTTCCTGTTCATAGCGCAGTTGCTCATGCTGGCGCCGCAGCTCTTCTCTTTCTCGCTGAATGCGGTCTTGTTCTCTTCTCCTTTCATGCTCTATGTGCATTCGTTCTCTTTCCAGTCTTTCCCTTTCCATCCGTTCTCGTTCAAGACGCTGCCTTTCAATTTCCAGTCTCTCCCGAGCAATCTCAAGCCTCTCCCTTTCTTCTCGTTCACGGATAGTCTGTAGGTGCTGCTGTCTCTCCCGACGCTCACGTGTGCTATTTTAACAGAAACAAAAGGTTGCAGATGTAATACTTCAACAAATAAAGGAAGTTAAAAAGAAAAACAAAAAGAAGAAAAAGAGAAAGAAGCGTTAAAAATTAATAGCACAGTGACTGTTCAGCTCCTTGAAATTATACCTGGGAAGGGTATGGGAGGGAGGGCATGGAGGGAAGATACTCAGTGTACACTGGAATTACTTGTATTAAGAGACCGATCATATTACTCCCACAAAACCCACCTGTGGGGGCAAATAATTCCATATGGTCAGGGGAATTTGAATCCAAATGCCCATAGCTCATTTCTTATACTGAAATAAAGTATCTGTGAAGAATATTTTATTTCTGTCAAGAAAGCCAGAATGGTATGCTGGATAATGACTTCACTCAAGCTCAGAAATCTAACTATGAGAGACAAACTTCTTCCTCTCCATTAAGAATGACAAAAGCATTTTTCTCCTGGTTAATTCAACTACTTTTAGGTGAGGAATAAAAGTTTTGTAATGTGTGGAAAACATGGAATTCAAGTCAAAGTTTTAGCAAGGAATTTGAAGGATGGCCATTATGACCTTTATCCTGTATTAAACATCATGAAAACAAAAATAAAACCCCACCCAAAATAAATAAATACCAGAATTAAGTTCAATAGATATTTGACCCAGAAACATTTAACAAGTTGCAAGTGAAAAAAACCCCCTGAAATCCTCTTATCTCTTAGTCATTTTAATTAAAATGAAAATAAAATATGCATTATAGGGTAAAAAATGTCAAACAATTTCATAGTTGCTCTTACCGGCGCTGCTCTGCCTCCCTCATTTTTCGCTGTGCTTTAATTTTGTCAAATGGCACAATGCCTTGTCTCTCTCTGCTCTCTGATTTGCGATCCTGGCTCTTAATGCTCTGTATTTAATATTGAAGTAGAGAAACTTAATTTATTAAAGGACAACTATTACAAACAATACTCTAAGCTCTGTTTCCATTTGTACTATCATATCTGAAAGCGTGGTCCCTGCATTTTTCAAAAAAGTTGTTCTTTTTTTAACATTACAGACATGCCATGTATTAACACAGTAATACCTTCCCACATTTGTTTGGCAGGATTTGATTGCTGAATATAGTATCAGCTGAACAAAAAGTATTTTACTAATTAAGATGTAAATCCATGTTACAGAAACTCTAATTGGACAAACTGGCAAGACAAGTGTGGGTTACATGTAGCCTAGCAGGATTCAGTATTTGTTTCTAAGGAAAATATTTCCCACACAGAAACATTACTCACTCTGTCTTTTGATGTAGTTGATGTTTTCACACTAATAACAGGTTCTCCTTTGGATTTATCCATTACTACTGTTCTCTCTGTTCCTTTACTTCCTAAAAAAATCAGAGGTGGAAAAAACAATCAGACTACACAACCTACACCAAACTCATTGCTCTGCTAGAAGTTATGTTCTCTAAAATGTGAAAATGGACATCTAACCCTCTCTTCAAAACCAATTATTTCACTACACCTACTCCAAGTGCTTCTTTCAAGGATGACAAAATGTCAAACATCTCCCCCCAAAACACCCTCCCCCTTATACATTCTGGATTTCCCCAACTAAGAATCAGAAACAATCCTAGAACATTGGCAGTTCTTTAGAAAGAACTACCTAAAATTAAATATTCATACATCAACATATATTTTACTCTATGAAACAACAATAGCCAAATTACCTGACTTAATAGTTTTAGGTTGATCTGATGAACCAGACTTCTGTTCATCTTTATCTTTTTTTTCCTTTTCATCTTTGTCTTCTATCTTTTTAGGATCATCTTTTTGGTCAGATTTTTCATCCCTTTTACCACTGCCAGGTCTATAGATAGATATTGATATAGGTTAGACTAATACAGACTAAGAGAAAAGGAAATTCAAGCAGAATGCTAGCAACACACTAAAAAGGTAGAATTCTGATGTGATAACAGTCATAATTAGATTTCCAAACGTTTCCTTCCACAACATCCTACACCAGAAAACAAGACATCCAGACTATCCAGTGCAGTTGTCAAAACACTTGATTCAGGTATCTCAACTGGAAGAATGAGGAAAAATTCATACTATGATGTGCTTAATACCCACAAAGTTTCTTAAACAATGTGACAATTAAGAAGTGCCAATGTGAACCATTTTTGTCAGGCAACTAGCTGAAATAAAAGCAAAAAGTTCTCAGCAAATAGCATTTAACACAAGTTATGCCTCAAGAAGACAACCGAAGCAAAGGTCTTAGTGTTTTATTCACTCTCCTAGTGTCTCATTCAGTGACTTTCAGTAATGCCAGAGAGAAAAAGCACAGTGCTGTAGAGGAACATGTTCTGGAAACAGGATTTTGGACAACTCTCTTTTAACTGTTTGTGACCACCATCACTGGAGGAGACCCTATTCCAATGAGAGACAAAAAGTAATGAAAAAACAGTGACATACAGATCAAAATCCTCAAACGGTCTTTCCTATAGATTTAAGACATGAAAGCACCACAATTGTTACTAAAACCTAAACACACCTAAATTAAAAGGTATGCTTGAAACCTTAAAGCACATAACAGAAACATGTTAAACTAGGCACTGAACATCAACAGAAGTTTATCTTATAGAAAAAGTTAAAAAAATGCAGGTACTCCTCTTTTTGAATGTTTGCCACAGAAATGTTTTACTGTAACTTTGTTTTCCCTGACATCAACATAGACTGAAGAACAGCAAAACACCTTTGGACAGAGAATTTTTAGAACAGTACCTCTCACTGACTGTTTCTCTCTTTGCTTCATTCTCTTTTTTTTCACTTGTCTTCTTCCCAGCAGGTTCATTTTTTGCCTGAAATTTATTTTGCACATGATCAGCTGAGAATGTGGTCTCGATCATTTGTACAATCTGATGGGAACGTGGTATCTTTGAGGATAAGTACTCACTTTTTCTACAGAAATTATTTTCCCATGTAACTCTGTTTTGTGGAGATGGGTGATACATTTTGTTGCTTCCTCGGCAGTAGACATTGTAACAAAGCCATAGCAGCGAGCACCAGGACTTCGAGCATTTGTGACCACTTTTGCACCCACCACCTTTCCAAAATAAAGAGGTGTTACACTCACCGTAACAAGCAAGAACTGCAAGCTTTCTACCCTTTTTAATTCCTGCCCATTATCATTCAGGAAACTTCTGTTGTTAAAGATTAACAAACACAAAGGAGTGTTGCAACGATGCTTCTGTTGTCAGTGAAACACTACAAAAGCTGCATCAATAGATGACAGCCAAAGACTGAATTCTTTTCTGGAGAAAGACCACAAGGGGACAAAAAATAAAAAAAAGTCGTCTAACTTTACATAAACAACACCACTTTGTTCAAACATAAAAGAGTAAAAAACAATACAATAGAAGTTTTTAAGCCAATTTCCACCTAGATGCTAATGCTAGCTCAACTGCTAAGTCCCATCTTCCCTCAAAAAAATGCTTACATGTCAGTGGTGAGGCAGACCAACCATGTTATCTATCTTCTTTAAGAAACAGGAGGTTTCCTCAAAAAGTAGAGCTTGAAAAAGCCCACATAAATGGTGTTTACTTATGTTCATATATTCAGTACAGCTCACTTTGCATTACAGAAATCAACCATATTTCACAGAAATGTCGTATTTTTAAGTACAGCTGGATGAAGAACCTACTTCCATGCATTTGATTTATTGCACACGTACATTTACTTCTAGGGAGCTCTGCCTCTGCTAATACCCTAAAGAAAATAACTGTCATTTTATTTAAAGGACTAAATAGTACCATGGCATCTATCTAGAGGCAAATACTAGCTTTGCTATCGCTTAGTTTTTAGTTACATTTAAAATTTTGTGGCACATCTCTATGATCAATGTTCTAGGTTACCAGATAGAATTCTAAGCAAATAAATGGAAGGAAAGCATTGCATTTTTATTGTTATGAGAGGCATTAAAAGGGTTTTACTAGTCTCATGACCTGAAGAAAAACTCAAAGCTTTGCTACACTTAATCCGTTTTTGTACCTATTTGTAAGGTCATATTTAAGTTCCAGAGTATTTTCACTGGTAAAATATTCAGTGGCAGATTGCTTGTACATACAGTTTTCTTTTACTACAATCTCCTGATAGTAATCTTTAAATAGGCTTCAAACATCTTACAAAAATCCTTAGTGCTGTCTCTAAGTCTTCTATTAAACTAGCTCTTTCCATTTTCCAACTGACAGGAAGATTTAACTTACCATTTTGTCTGTCATTAATAACAACAGCAGGACTTCCCCTGCCAACAAAACCAAACAACCCCTCCTGATATCCCAAGCCATCCAAACAAGTGCTTTCTAAACCAACTGCCAACTCTACATAAAAATAAAACTTCAGATACCAGGGCAATTCTTAAGATATTCCCCAATAACTGTGTTTCAACACTTCCTGCATATTTTCCCTAGTCCTAAGGCAGTTTTTTATAAACATTAAATGCACCACTGACCGTGAATTTCCAATGAGTAAAGACACTATACTACTGCACAGGAGACAAAAGTATGTGTAAACAGTTACTGACTTTCAAATAAAGGACCGCAAATGGAATTTTATGGTTTTTTTGGAAGCAAGCAACCGAATAAAAAACCCTCAGTCACTCAGTGCATACCTCCGCGATTTTTTCCTTGATATCCCACAATATTTTTGATAATTGGATTCCTTTCACTGGTACTTTCAGTGACAGGAGCTTAAGAAGTCTAATAGTTTCAAGCAAAAAAACCCTCAACAACAAACCAAACGAAAATAACCTCTTACCTTTCCATACTTGCTAAACAGATTCTTCAAATCTGTAGCTCTGGTAGTGGAAGCCAGTCCACTCACCCAGAAGTTTCTACCGGAACTGCTAGCAGTGCGACCTAATTAGGAAAACAAAACCCAGAACATACCCAAAATTCTAATTAACAACTACTTCTGAATTAAAAAGGAACAATATCACAAATTTTTAATTTTTTAACATCATAGAGCAAGTAAATGCAATGTGTAACATTCTCCTCCCATAATTTGCATTCCTGAAGGCAAGTAGCACTACAAGTCCCAAAACTTGGATAGAACTACAAGTGTTGATACGGAAGTATGTTATATCATTTTTCAAGAAAGCAACTTGACTAGGGTACCCCTGAAGTAACAGAGGCTTTTCAAAATGTACCTGGATAGATAGTAATTTTGCACTAACTAGAAAAGATAGAAGACCTGCAAGAGTTGTTAGCAACCACTTATGCTCACGTCTTGCCCTCCTTATCTCCTGAACTCCAAAGGAATGATGATCAGACACTCAGGTTCCTGAAGGCTGTTTTAAATGCAAAGTTCAAGAAAAGTTTTCTCAGTCCACAAAAAAAAATATACTCAAGTCCTCAGGTAAACAACAGCATGCACAAAACACTTCTTCAAATATTCTGAAATAAGAGAACACAAGACTACAGACTTTAGGGTGAGCAGACCCTAATGAAGCTCACAGTGAGGTCCAGTAGCTTGCACAAATAGGTATAACCCTGGATCCTGGAAAAAGCAGTGACACTGAGTTGAGTCTGCGTTGTAAAACCCAACTAAAACCAAACAAATTCTTCCTGTCCAGTCAGTAGAGAGACCTCATAATGAGTTTCTTGCTTATTATTAAAAGTGTTGAACTATCTGCCTGCAGTGTGTAAAAAATAATGTTAACAGTCAGTTCTAAATTTTCTGCCCTGGTCAGGTAGAAGAGAACAGAAAGGTGGGATGAGCTGCAAAGACTCAGCTGCCTGATGTATTAAAAGGAAGAAGCACAAGGAAAAGAAGAAGCGGGCACATGACTGCTGATCAAGAAATTTTTTTCCTGCTTCTGATGCCCATTTGCACCACAAATAGGATTTGCATGGACAAAGATTTAATAAAATCAATCAAATTCGAAGACAACATGAAGCTGTAAGTTTTCCTGGCATTCTAATATGTGAATACTAGATCCCAAATTACTTCAGCAAAACAGAAGATGGTTTGAAGAATCACAAGTGCATAGTAAAGCAAAAACAATTACAAAAGGTTCTTGACTCACTAACAGCTGGTAGTAAGCATCTTCAGTGCCATAAAAGACATATTTGCCATCTATTAATGTCTATCTTTAAAGATCAAGTTACAAGCAAAAGGGTGCAATGCAGACATTCTTAAAAAATGCATAAAAGGAAAATACTTATTCTTCTATGAATAAAGAAAATCCAGAAAGAGGTGAATTTATACTATTTAACAACTGCAGACTGCTATGCTTCTCCTGCTGAAATACCCCATCCAATACACTTATCCAAGCAATCATTAAAGTTCTACTTTTGAAAACAAACATACCTTTCTCATCTTTTGAGATTATCTTTGCATCTCTGTCCTCCTCAACAGGGCTAGAGACAAAACATCATATTATTCAAGTCAGAAACGAAAGTGATTAAATATAAATTATGAAAAAAGTTAAAATAAAATACCTACCAGAAAATACCTCGCAAATGAAAACACACCTCTGTATACTTGATTTAAGAAATCTGACAAGAAATAATGAAGTCAGATTCTTAAACAGACTTACATTAAGAAGATGATTACAAATAAGAGTAATTTGGGAAAACAACCTTTGAAGGTTGAGGAAGGAAAGAAACCAAACCCATTGTGTTTAAAAAAAAAATTAAAAATATCTGCACATGGAGAAATAAAACACACTCTTTAGGAATAGGCTACAATTTCATCAGTCTCGGTGGCCAATTGAAGGAAACAGCTTATTCGCATCACTTAACGACCAACGATAAAAGATAGCATCTGGTCTATAACGGAGAAAAAACAAACCTCTTTTTCTGATCACCGCCCTCACTGGCTGAGGACTCTTTAGTAGCAGGGGATTCCTCAGAATTAGCTTTGTCTTCTGTTCTCTTGGCATCTTCTTTGCTATCTTTGGCTTCAGGACCTGCGCCTTTTGCCGCTGTTTCCCCACTAGAGGCTTCCAGGCCTTGGGAGCGTTTGCTACTCTGATCGCTTAGGGTCTCTACTACTAAAGATTCAGAGTCCGGCTTCTCTTCCTCTAGTGTCTGTTCACATGTCTCCCCTTTTGCTACAACTAAACGCTTTGCTTCCTTCCTTGCCATAGCTTGTGCCGATTTGCTGTCCAAATCTAAAGCATCTTCCTCCAACTGAGCGGCAGCAAGAGCGTCCTCTTCCTCCGCCAGCCTCTTGCCTGGCACCGCGATACTTGCTTCCTGTGCATGTGGCCGCTCCACTTCGGAAGTTTCTTCGTTAAGTACTTCAGATTTACAAGTTTCCCCCAAAATGTCGAGTATTTTCTCATTTTCTACGGATTTAACAGGAATAGAATGGCACAAGATTTAATCACCAGGGAAATACAGCAATCACAAATGTGGAACTGGCATGGCTGCCACACTAACACCAAGAGAACTTCTAAGCTACACAGAGATTGGAAAACCCTAGTGTACACAGTGTTAAAAGTACTATGCTAACTGCTTTCTGACAAACTACCAAATCAGCCCTAAAACGATAACAGGGAAGAAAAATGCCCCCACAGATTTAACAAAAAACTTCTGGCTCATCCTCCATATTCTTCATTAAATCCTTCAGCTCTGTTTCTTCTCTAGTTAGCTTCGAGTCCAAGATGCTTAACTGAACGTATCAAGGCACTGAGAGTTCAATTTTTAAATTTCTGTGAAATTCTTTTAGCAGACAGTCCAACATGAGAACTGGGCATCTTCTGATGGTGCATGAGTGTGTTTGCAGTCCAGAAAGTGAAAAGTATCTGTATGAAATTTCCATGAAGAAACTCTTCTTTCTTCTGTATCCAGTAACTAATCTTTACATTTTAGTGCCCTAGAATATCTTTTTACTGCTTTCACTGTCCACTACTTAGTAACAGAGTTAAGGTGTGTGCAATATCACAAGATCTGTTTACAAGTAGAATATTTAGCTTTTAAACTGTGATTAACTTCTCTAAATCCACTTATGTAGTTTAACAGGTTTTTAAACCATTTCATTTCACTGGAAATATTTCAAAGATGACAAGCATCACTTCACAGATCTGGGGATATGATTGGGTTTCCAATCTCTATGACCCTGCATGATCTGGGTTGTCCATCATAAAAATAATGCAAATTATGGTTTTTTTGCTTGGTTTTTTTAATAGTTAATGGTTTAAAAAGTATTAGTTGAAAAGACAGGAATATGTTTTTCTTTAACAGTACCTGGCTCCAAGTGCAGCCTCTCCATTTTCTGTTTGGGGAAAAAAACAACACAGAATGAGGATTTTATAAAATGTATTTTCTGACAGAGAATAATAGCAACTCCCTGCCCAATCTCAAGATTGAAAACTACACAAATTCACCTACTACATCTAGCTCTTTTTTTCACCATTCACTGGAACTGAGTATTTTATATAGGTAATTTTACTGGCACATGAAAACTGGATCAAAATATCAGCCACAACTGCATTCTCATCAATAACTCTGAATTTTAAAGAGACCAATAAAGTATCTTTATGTACTACCACACCAACTACAGAGAAAAAACAATCCCAGCTGCTATTTTAAACAATCAGCGGGAGAAAGAAAAAATCAACAGTAGAAGATCTTTTTTTTTGTCATGAAAGTGAAGGAAGTCTTGAGAGCTCACTGGAAAGTAGGAAAAATCAATAGGGCATTCTCATTTCAGAGACTATATGCTGAGCAAGATTATGTATGTTTTGGATTCTATTACAATTTCATATTATGGTCACATTTTCTTTTTTTAGTGTGGGAACAGAGTGAATACTAATAATACAATATACTGATAATACAGCAATCTGAAACACATCTACATTTTCAATTTACCTTCATTTCAATTAAATCAGAAGAGGAGGCTTCTAAATTGTTTTCAATTTCATCATAATCTTCCTAAAAGAGTAAAAAAGGAATTATATAATTTCTTACCAATAGTAACTTACAGAGAATACACCTGTATTTAATTTTCCCTGTCAAGAAAACAAGAAATATTTTTAAGTATTTGACAGGTCTCAATTGCTACTTCAGATTGTGGTCAAGAATGAGCAGCAACATACAAATGTTCTTGATGATTAAATATCTTTCTCCTACTACCTTTCATTTTAATTTCAACATGACATTGTCTATCTCAAAGTTACTCTTATTTAGAGGAGAAATTTATTTCATGTTTCTGTGGTTACCGAATGTATTTCTCCATTTTCCCACTTTTTAACTTTAGTTTCTAAATGAAAATCAAGTTACAAGTAAGGCTGACTTAGGTTTCTACTTTTACAAAACCAAAACATATCCCCAAAATCTTCCTTCCTTCCTTAAGAGCTGATGGTAACACACAACCAAAGCTCACGGGTTACATAACTCACAACAACTTTAATTTACAGATTACCACAAAATTGCCTTTCAGGTTAACTGGATGCCATTGGAATGACTGTGTTCCAAGGTGTCACATTAAAGGAGAGATTTTCTCAAATCCTTTGTGTTTGATTGGTCTGTCAATGCCCTGGGAAAGCCAAGGGCAAAGCCAGGGAAGACTCCACTGTAACAGTCGATGGGTGGAACCTGTCTTCTCCTCCATTGGGATGTCTATGGGTAAGACCCTTACTGTGCCACTGAATGATTAACTCGAGCCAGCTTTTGTTAGGAATTACAGCTTGTTGGTATGTTACTTTTTCTTTGCAGCCAGATACTACCACGAGCAATCCACAAACCTTAACCTGTCACAATTTTCTATTATATTAATAGTGTTATTCCATAAACTGTTAAGTGTGAGTCCTTCAAGGGCACTAATAGTTGCTGGCAGCAAGTACCATACTTGACTGAAGAGGCCTGGGAGGGGGTCTGTCTCACGCTGTTGGCATGTGACCGGGAACAGCTCGGTCGAACCACCCTCTGATCCAGACTGTCCAGTCAAGGGTCCCCACAACAGGACACTGACAGACTGCTTGGGCACAAGGGTCTCAGTTGTCCTGGGGCACTGACAGGCCAGTCAAACACAAAGGGTGTGAGAAAATCTCCCATTTCACGTGACAGAAGGTAAATAATAAAAAATTGAGACAGATATGCAGGCCTAAAATAATTAAGAAAAAGAACCCTAAGGAGGCAAGGAAGGATAGTATATTCTGTGAGTGAACGGCCCAAAAGGAAAAAAAACCCACAAGGATCCAGGAAGGATAATATGTGAGGACTGAACGTAACATACGGATTACCCTGTTCATTCAGTAGCAGGAGATCGTGCTATCTGTAAATGAGATTGTAAGTTGCCCTCAAAACCAAGTCAAAAGCCTCGCAATGTCAGAACAGGGCAATATATGAAGTTCTGCTTCTTCTTTTATTAATCTCTATGAGAAAGCAGAACAACATAACTCCCTTAAACCTGAGCGTTATTTCTGCAGAAAAGATTTCCAAATTACCTGTGAGTTGAAAATGTATTTCCCTCTCCATATATATAACTAACTAGAGAACTAGACAGAAAGATATATATATACACTTCAAGACAAATAACATACAAATGGGAAGAGTGAATACAGAAACTAATACAGTATTTTCAGTTCCAGGCTCTTATCATGTTAAGTAAAGATGATACTGTAAGGCAATGAAGGCAGTGACCCGTCTACTGTGAACATTTCAAGCCTCTGATCAGTCCAAGAATATTTACCACTTAAAAGAGTATGACATAGGAGCTGTTAATGTGAAATAGAATTCAGACCCCATGTCCTATATTCTACTGGACTGAAATAACTTGTTCATGTGCCCATATACTTACTAAGCATCTTCTGAAAAATTACAAAGACCTCTACTCACCTCATTTTCTGTTAGCTGATCTGGAAGTTCTTTCATTTCTGCTTCAACGTTGTCTTTATTATCAGACAGAGAATCGAGAATATTATCAGGACTATAATCTTCTCTGCAGTCCACAGCACTGCCGTTATCTATTTCAGCTTCATCTAATACACTAATATCCATCATGTCAATATCCTGCAAGGTATCCAGACTCGCTTCAATATCCTCCTACAGAAAGAAAAAGGTTAAATGTGTACTTATTGTGGGCTAAATGATGCATATTCTTAGTAACCGCAATCATGATTTCAACTTACCTGCCCATCTCTAGAGTTTTCTTCCAGGCCATTGTCTTCAATACCTTCTTCTTCCGGTTTTCTTCCTAAAAACAGTATCACCGCAGTGAGACGTAGCACTAAATTTTGTAATGTGTTTAATCTGTGGTGAATTATCTAACACTGAGCTTGTTTCAACAAGAAATCATTAAGACACTGATTCAGAAGTCTGGGTCTGTCTGGATATAACCGAGGTCAACTTGCCACTCAATAGAAGCTAACAGCACAAGCATGAACTGTAAGTAGCATGGCTACATTTTTCTACAGCTACAGTCTCATTCCACTGCACTTCAGTACCTACAAAGACAACACTGTCTAAGAAGGTGCTGCATTTAAAAATAACACTTGAAGATTGTTAGGAAAAAAACCTCTCTTAATTAAACTGATTTAGAATTAGTGTTCACTTTCAAGATTCTGGACACGCACATCACTTTCACCAGCAAACTCACATTGCTATTCAGACAACTGCTCTTTCTGTATTTTCAGTCCCTTTATCTTGAAAGAAGCAGCTTCAACAGCCCGTTTCTCTCCAGAATGTATTTTTAAAGAACGGGCTATGAGCAATTAAAATAAACCATGTGTAACACGGTACACACAATATTTAATGTTTGGAACCAAAATGTACTGAAATCACTAATGAGCTTTCCACAGGAGCTTATGCTGCAGCTGCTTGCTCTGTACCTGAGCCAATTCTACACTCATGGTCACAAGTACAGAAACACCTGCAATTTACAGTCTCATCTACAGGTTTCAAGGCTTGCTAACAAAGTACAGTTAAGTGTCATATTATCATTTAAACTTGTTATTGCTCATTAATGCAACAGAGTTTTACCGTTTTCCATAAGGTAAAAAGCACTTTTTTTTTTTAAATTAATGAAACAGAAGACATCAACTTTGTATGCTAGGTTCTAGCTACAAGCAAACAATGGAACTGTAAGTGTCCGGACACCATACCTTTGCTAGTTCTTTTTGGCATTCTCTTGTTGGTCAGTTCTGAGGCCACAGGAATTTCATCAGGATCTCCTCCTTCATCCTCAATGGCCTATTGGAAACAGCAGTATGACATCTACTGTATTCTTCGCTGGTGTGCATTTGTACTGGCTTTGGATGGGATAGTTAATTCTCTTCACAGTAGCTGGTATGGGGCTATGTTTTGAATTTGTGCTGAGAATAGTGCTGATAACACCAGGATGGATGTTTTAGTTATTACTGAACAATGCTTACCCAGTGTCAAGACCTTCTCTGCTTCTCCCACTGCCCCATCAGCAAAGGGCTGGGGGTGCACAAGGAATTGGGAAGGGACACAGCTAGACAGCTGACTCCAACTGCCTAAAGGGATATTCCAGACCATACGATGATGTGCTCAGTAATAAAACTGCTGTGGGTGAAAGACGGTGGGGCTGTCATTACTTGGGGACAGGCTCAGCAAGCAATTATTTTCTTTTACACCACCTGTGTTTTTAATTAATTTTTTTCATCTATGTTGCTCTTTTTTTACCCTTGCATTTTTTAAAATTATTAAACTGTCTTTATCGCAATCCGCAAGTTTACTCTCACTTTTACTTTTACCCTTCCACTTCCAGTCGCCATCCTGTAAGAAGTGAGAGATGAGTGACTGGCCATGCGGTGTTTTGCTGCCTACTGAGGTTAAACTACAACTGCATTTTTAAGGATTTGTCATTAGTGTCTCTCCCTAGTTCAGGTCATACAGCCAGGCAGCCATATCACCTGACAGAAGCACTAAATAGTAAGGTCTAACACAACCCCACAGCCAAATCAAGCTATGACTGAGGAGCAAAGCTCCTTATTCAGCAAATAACTACTTTAACTCTATAAAACTGAGAGTGACTGCTACAGGAACTCAGGCATATCTGACAGCAACCTTTTCTCAATGTGCAGGCCTGTTAGAAGCCATAAATGGGCCAGGACCGACTATTCTGTTCTGGCCTCGTGAAAGTCTGTAAAAATACATTCCAGACAGATAGGACACATGGAGTCAGGTGAAGTATGGTGGTGCCAAGCAATAGGACAAGAAGCAACGGGCAGAAACCGATGCATAGAAAGTTCCGCCTGAGTATGAGAAAAAATTCTTTCCTGTACAGTGACTGAACACCAGAACATTGCCCAGAGAGGGTGTGGAGTCTCCCTCACTGGAGATATGCAAGAATCGTCAGGACACAATCGTGTGCTATGTGCTCTGGGATGGCCCTGCTGGAGCACGGAGGATGGACCAGATGACCCACTGTGATCCCTTCCAACTTGACCCATTCTATGAAGCGTGTAGAGAAGCACGAGGAAAGATATGGGAAAGAATCACGTGTGTGTGTGAATGAGAGAGAAAACTGAAGAAGGACGCGCGAACCTCAGAGTCAGGGAACGACGGGAAGGCCGGGTCCATCTCGGATTCCGCCGAGTGGAATGTGAGCAGCGCTCCAACGGAGCGGCTGGGGGGCGGGCGGGTGTCACAAAGCAAAGCAGCGGTGGGGCTGCTGCCCGTCCCCGCAAGGGCAAGGGCTCCGTAGCGGTGCGAAGAAGGGGACGCGCTGGTGCCAAACAACCCCTCCGCGGCTTCCCGGGGCCGGCCCTGGGGCGCAGCGCAGGGAGCGGCTGCAGCCCCACTCTCCTCAGGGCCGCCGGCGGCCCCTGGTTCGGCCCCGAGCGCGCACGCGCCAAGCGCGCCGAAGACAAAGGACCCGGATGGCACCGCCCGCCCCCCCCGCCGGGGCTCGCTTCACCTTCCTCAGCCGCTCCATGAGGACGCTCTTGTTGCCGCCGCTGTCCAGGTTACGGCGCTTGAGCTCGGCCCGCAGGTCGATGACTCGCAGCTCGCTCAGCCGCCGCGTTTCGGGTTCCGAACCGAAAGCCGCGGCCCCGCCAAGGGATGTGTAATCCCCCAGTCCGGCCGCTGATTGACTCTCCGCCATCAAGGCCCCTTCGATGTTTTGCCTCGAGTCCGAGCGCGGAGGAGAACACAACCCAGCCCCGCGACAAACCTTGCGATCACAGCACAAAATGGTGGGAGCGAGACGCGCCGAGGGGAGGGGGCACAAAGCACGCAGTGCGCAGGCGGGGGGAGGAGGGAAGGGGCGGTGCCTGGAGGGAGAAGTGAGTGAAGGCTCCCGCGCAGGCGCAAGATGGCGTCACCCGCGTCAAGGACGGCTCGCGAGCTTTCGCGCACGCGCCCAGGGGGCCGGGGCGGGCTGGCCGCGCGTTCCCGCGGTGAGGTATCGAAGCCCCAGCGCGCACGCGCCGCCATCGCGGCCCTGGAGCGAGAGGAGCCGCAGAGCGCACGCGCGTCAGGGCGCGGGTAGGCTGCGCGCGCAGCGGCTCCTCCCGTTCCCGCCCCTTTTACTGTGCCCCCCCCCCCCCCCCCGAGCCCCTGTTTTCCACCATTTTGTGCTGCGGCTTTTCCGCGTTGTTTTTACCCCGCTTCGCCCTGCGAGCGCGACTCGAAACGACGGCCCATGGCGGAGAGTCAGTCAGCGGCGGGGCAGGGAGAGCCTGCGTCCCTGTGTGGGCTCGGATTTCCCCGTTCGGAGTCCGAAAACCGGCGGCGGCCGCTGAGCGAGCTGCGCGTGATAGACCTGCGGGCCGAGCTCAAGCATCGCAATTTGGACAGCGGCGGCAACAAGAGCGTCCTCATGGAGCGGCTCAGGAGGGTGAGCGGGGAGGCGCGCGCCTGAGGGGCGGGTGTAGCCGGCGTGACCCGGGCCCGGCGGGCATGCCGAGGAAAATGGCGCCAAAGGGCCGAGGAACGGCGGGGCCGGGGCTGCGCCGGGAGCGGGAGTTCCGCGGAACCCGTTGCGACCGCTCCGTGCCTGACGGGGGAGACCCTGCGCTTGGCCATCCCAGGAGCGAGCCCTTCTGTCACACAGTGCGGTGGGTGTTTGTGTGCGAGCCGGGCGCTTTCATCTACGCGGCGAATCAGCTCCCGATATCCTAGACCCGTACAGCACAGCGGGTCTTCTGTGGCATTCGGCCCAAGTGTTTTTAGTATGAATTTTCCGCCTTCCACTCAGTTCCTGCATTTATACTTCTGTACGCTGTGCAGTAGGCTTTTGTTGCGTACTGGTATTTTTGTGGCTTTCTAGTTGGTAGCCTGTACACTGCATCAGAATGTTTGGTATGTTATAGCAGAATGCGGAACACCTTCACCAAACTGATGCTTACTGTCTCCTAGAGGCGAAGTTCTCACTCTGTCACAGCAGCGCACAGTTGCAAATGCTGTATGATTGACTTTTGACTGCTTTCCAGAAGCTTTACACCAACATGCTACTGTTTTCTCCATACTTGTTACTTTGAGCTGGTGGTTCTTCATTTGCATATCCAAGTTGCCGATTCCAAGCACCAGATTCTTGTTTTGAAATTTTTCAGTCTCTAGTGTCCAACTCTGAAACTCAGCAGAAATGCACAAATGAAAGTTTTTATGTCCATCTTCATATCTACCTTTGTCTTTTCCTTTTACTAGGCTATTGAGGAGGAAGGAGGGAATCCTGATGAAATTCCAGTGGTTTCAGAAAGTATCATGAAGAAAACTCCAAAAAGAAGCAGCAAAGGTACAGGGCAGTTAGAGAGAATCTCCACCCCATCTCCCTTGAGTTTTCAAGCAACTGTACTCATGAAATGGAAGCTTTTCTCTGTTTTTCTTTTTGCTTGATTTTATTTTGGGCACTGTTGCTAAATGTTTTGCAGTCCCAAAGCTGTAGCTAATGTTACTTGCCTGAGCCAGATTTGGGTAAAAATGATTTTCTGGAAGAAATTAAGCACAACTGAATGTTCTGTTCCTTGGTTCAGACCTTTAATCCCATGTTACTGGTAGTCTTCTTCACGTTTGTGCTCAGGTTTCTAGGGATGGGTGGTATGGTTAGTGATCATTTATTCACAGAATTTAATGTAATTTAATGAGGCAGGAAATGGTCTACTTGAAGGATCTGTTGGTTTCTTCTCAGCATTCCCTGAAATTCGTAGCAGACATTACTAAGTAACATTAAAGCAGTGTCTCTATTTTTAAAATAGTTAATTTGGTTTTTCATGTGACTGTACCTTCGTTTTTGAGAAATAAAAGGAATTTTTTTTTTTTTTTTGAGGTAGAAATGAAGTTTCTAGCAACTGCAAGATAACCTCTGTAGTGTTATGGTTAGGCTTCATAGCTAATAGCAGTCACATTTTTGTTCACAGAAGACTAGTTTTTAATCAATATGTGAAATCAAGTGTGTTTTCAGGGCTTTATGCTTGATTTTTCTAACAGTGAGACAGTCTTACATAATCCTTATTTTTAAAAAATAGTCTACTCTTTTTCTAGAATTAGTTAATTAGCACAGTTTCATCTTTTGTGATCAAATACTGTTAAAATTTTTTGTATTAGAACTAAGCAGAATAACTAGGTTAGATTAAGTATTTTTATTTCTAACTTTGACTTAAACAAAATGTAAATTTGTGAGATGAGACTCAACTGTTTTGCCAACTAATTTGTTTGATCCAAATTTTTGTTGTTACATCCCATTTGGAGTGATAGTGCAATTGCTTGCAGACTAAAATGTGAAATCTTGAGCAGATAGATAGCAAATGTCACAGCTGTGGGTAAAAGCAGAGATTTTTGATAATCGCATTAGTTTTCAAGTCTCAGAAAAATACTTAACATGTTACAGCACTTTTAGTATTGGGATGGAAATAAATGAAATGATCCTCTTGGCTTTGAAGCCCCTTTCACCTTTTAATTGCAGTCTGCTTGTAGTTTTTGAGGAAAATAGAATTCATAAAAAATGAAACAACTACTTAGCTCTGAGCTTGAGGAGTTACCATTTCATGCTGAAGCTGGCATGCTGTTTTCGGTAGCGTCAGTTGTGATATGGCAAGTCCAGCTGGTGCACAGAGCAATGCAGTAATACTCACAGAGAGAGGGTTTTTTTCATTGGTTTGCGTTGTGTTTTTTGTTTGGCTGCTTTTTTTTTTATTTCTAGTAAATGTCTGTAAAGAAACGAAAGTTGACATAATAAATTGCTGCAATCTCAGCTGAGCCAAATGTTCTGGGGAGTGCACAGTGGTGCTACTTGAATTCTTGCCAGACATTGGGCTGTAGCATGTGTGTCAGTTACTGAACTGATATGGCATACGAATGCTTGGTTGTGGAAAATAAGGGTAGAGCAGATAACTAAATGGAAGGGAATACCAACTTTGATGAAAAAGTAAAACTTGAAGAGCACATGTGTATTTACTGTCTTTTCATTCTAACGATCGTAATGTTGTTAGGACGTAGACCAGAGGAAGAGGGAGTAGAAGACAATGGCCTGGAAGAGGACTCGGGAGATGGGCAGGTATGTGAGGCTGGGTTTGAAGCAAAGTAATGACAGCATTGCTTTTAAGTTGCAATGACTATTACATGTACTTTTTTTCTTTTTACAGGACGATATTGAAGCAAGTTTGGATAACTTGCAGGATATTGACATGATGGATATTAGTGTGTTAGATGAAGCTGAAATAGATAATGGAAATGTGGTAGATTGCGGAGAGGATTACAGTGCTCATAATATTCTTGACTCGCTGTCTGATAGTAAAGAAAATGCTGATGCAGAAGTGAAAGAATTTCCAGATCAGCCTGCACAGTATGCTGTAGGTAACTTGGAGGCATCCCCACAATTTTCAGAAATTAAAGAAGAATCAAGAGAAATACCAATAGTGATGGTATGCATCTCTTATGTGTGTGGAATCAGATTTCTTTTTAAATTTATTTACTTATGAATTAAATAGCACAATGGTAGCTAAAGAATATTTGGAACGATTTGGGACTCTACTGGTTTTTATGGCCATTGCTTATTCCTTTACGTATTTGTGAAAATATGATTCTTAATTTTAAAATACTTAGATGTTGTTTGTAGGCACATGACTGTACGAATTAATAGCAGTCCAGAAAGCATTTGTTTTTAATCATGCTTTGAACTCTGATTCACCTTATGTTTACATTCCCATTTTGACATCTTTATTTTAGAGAACACATGAGGCATACAAATACTATAGCTTATTTTGTTCTCTTCAATTGAACAGCAACATTCAGGAAGCTATATTCTATGTTATTTTTTTGTTAAGATTGGGTCTTGCAGTTTTTTTAGTTATCGAAAGTATTTTTATGTTGGCTTTCCACGTTCATCTGGAATCAAGTGCGTATCTCCTGAAATGTACAACACAGCATTTTAAGAAAGTTATTTCTGCCCCATCTAAGAGGGAGTGTAGCTCTTTGTTGTGCACACACATTGTGTCATAAGTCCGGACTACAAGATTCTAAAGCTGTGTGGTTCCCTTGTCGTGATCTGAAAGTTCGGAGATAAGTTTGACCCCCTATCCCAAAGCATAACCTTGTTCTACACGAGTCAAATAGAAATACAGGGAAAGTAGGTTTTTTTCAGTGACTGAATTGCTTGAGGCCAGGCCACCTCCTGTGGTCTGCTTTTTACCACAGAAGAAGGAAATAGTTATCGAGTTACATAGACTTTTTGGCTTTATGTTGCTGTAAATAACAGAGATATAAGTCAGAGAAAGTTTTCTGTTGGAATCCCCATACTTAAAAGATTTGTGTGAGCTGACCAACATAGTTAAGAGGTAATGAGAAAGCTTATCCAGTCAGTGGAGATCGAGAAAAATCTTGAGGGTCATTGCTCAGTTTTTACCTTTATTGGTTGTTTTGTGTGCTAGATATATTTAATACCGGTTGTCAGTGAAACTAAAATCTTGGGTTTCTCATTCAGGTTTCACTGACAATATTCTTTTATAGATAACAAAATGTCTTCCATCTGTTTTTTTTTAAAGGTAGAGTTTGAAGATGTTGGAAACAGTTTAGATGCTTCTTCATCAGATTTAACCATAATAAAGGTAAATTGTAGCCAGTTTTTCTTTACAAAAAAAAAACCATATAAAGCTATATGTTGAAACTGTATGTACAGGAAGTACGCAGTGGGTGCATTCTTACTCTGCAAAGAATAGGAACTAAGGCCTTTCTAATTTACTCGTATGTACAAAGATCTATGTATCTCTCAGGATGTATATATGTGTATGTGATATACGTACCATACTGAGTTTGGTGGTAGATTTGATTCCTTTTATCTGACGTATATACCAACTCAGTGCTTTACATTATATTTAACTTCCATTAAAAGTGGAAGTATCCCATGTTGTCAAGAAAGCTGAAACTGTTCCTGAAATACTGACCTTGGTTCCACATCACTCGTGGTAAGTTAAGGACACTAGCTCCAGGTGAACCTGGTGTTTCTGTTGATCTTGTTTTCAGAAAGGAGACGTCACAAAGTACATTGTAAAGAAGGGTAACATGAAGATAAGGTTTTCTCCGTGCAGCTTATGTTTGTTGATTTATTTACCGATGTGAACGTGCACCATGTGTTCAACAGATGTCTGAATTTGAGAAACGTTAAAGTTTTTACACAGTTCCTAAAACTTTGAGGATGTTAAAAACTCAAGTTAAACTATCTGAGAAATTTCAACGTTTTCAAAGCTGAAATAGGTTAAATCATAGTAACACTTCCGTTAAATTCTGCTGTGTATTGGGTGGTTGAAAGGTGTCATTCAGAAAAACAACTTGACTTCTTATGAAATAGTGATATTTCTCCTTTTTAAAATCTTTCTCACTGCAGGAACTTGAAGAGTTACCTTTGGAGCCAGGTACTGTTTGGGGTTTTCTGTTTGGTTGGTATTTTTGGTTTTTTTTGGTATTTTTTTAATGAAAAAAGGATCTTGGGCATTTAAACAGTTTCATTCTTCATTTAGGCTTTTTGCGTCCCTATTTGTTTTTTTTTTTTAAATGTATTGCTGTAGTGTTCATTTTTATGGTGGACAGTCCAGGTCAATGCAGGGTCATAGAGATTGGAAACCTAGTCATATCACCAGATCTGTGAATAACCACCTTTTGAAAATGTGTTTAATGCGATGGAATGATTCCATAGAACTGTTACTACAGAGTGGAGTTAAGGAGCGAGCCTTAAAGATGTAAAGGTTCTGAAAACAGATCTTGTGATATCACACTGTACAGCAGTTCTATAAACATAATGCAGGAGTGCAGGTAGTACAAAGCTCTGGTACAGAACAGACATTAAAGAGTGACGGGACTTCAGAAGAAGGAATACACTGTCATCACAGGAATTCGCTACGGATCCTATTCGCTTTCTGGACTGCAAACACACTCGTGCACCATCAGAAGATGCCCAGTTCTCATGTTGGACTGTCTGCTAAAAGAATTTCACGGAAATTTGGAAATTGAACTCTCAGTGCCTTGATACGTTCAGTTAAGCATCTGGGACTCTGGAAGCTAACTCGAGAAGAAAAAGCTGAAGGATTTAATGAAGAATATGGAGGATGAGCCAGAAGTTTTTTGTTAAATCTGTGGGGGCATTTTTCTTCCCTGTTATCGTTTTAGGGCTGATTTGGTAGTTTGTCAGAAAGCAGTTAGCATAGTACTTTTAACACTGTGTACACTAGGGTTTTCCAATCTCTGTGTAGCTTAGAAGTTCTCTTGGTGTTAGTGTGGCAGCCATGCCAGTTCCACATTTGTGATTGCTGTATTTCCCTGGTGATTAAATCTTGTGCCATTCTATTCCTGTTAAATCCGTAGAAAATGAGAAAATACTCGACATTTTGGGGGAAACTTGTAAATCTGAAGTACTTAACGAAGAAACTTCCGAAGTGGAGCGGCCACATGCACAGGAAGCAAGTATCGCGGTGCCAGGCAAGAGGCTGGCGGAGGAAGAGGACGCTCTTGCTGCCGCTCAGTTGGAGGAAGATGCTTTAGATTTGGACAGCAAATCGGCACAAGCTATGGCAAGGAAGGAAGCAAAGCGTTTAGTTGTAGCAAAAGGGGAGACATGTGAACAGACACTAGAGGAAGAGAAGCCGGACTCTGAATCTTTAGTAGTAGAGACCCTAAGCGATCAGAGTAGCAAACGCTCCCAAGGCCTGGAAGCCTCTAGTGGGGAAACAGCGGCAAAAGGCGCAGGTCCTGAAGCCAAAGATAGCAAAGAAGATGCCAAGAGAACAGAAGACAAAGCTAATTCTGAGGAATCCCCTGCTACTAAAGAGTCCTCAGCCAGTGAGGGCGGTGATCAGAAAAAGAGGTTTGTTTTTTCTCCGTTATAGACCAGATGCTATCTTTTATCGTTGGTCGTTAAGTGATGCGAATAAGCTGTTTCCTTCAATTGGCCACCGAGACTGATGAAATTGTAGCCTATTCCTAAAGAGTGTGTTTTATTTCTCCATGTGCAGATATTTTTAATTTTTTTTTTAAACACAATGGGTTTGGTTTCTTTCCTTCCTCAACCTTCAAAGGTTGTTTTCCCAAATTACTCTTATTTCTGTCATATGCAAAACAGAATTGTCTGTTTACGGGTGCAAATCCCTATTTCCTGTCATTCTTCTTTAAATTTGCATATATAGTGTTTAGTTTGAAACTAATTTACTGGTAGGTATCCAATTTTAGTAAACTATCTAGAATTAATGTTCTATTTGCATTCAGTTGGTTGAATAATATGATGTTTTGTCTCTAGCCCTGTTGAGGAGAACAGAGATAGGAAGATAATCTCAAAAGATGAGAAAGGTATGTACGTAGGTTTTTTGTGGTGTGTGGTTTGTTTGTTTGTTTGTTTGTTTTTAACGTGCAAAGGACCGGAAATAAAAACGTTATGGGGTCAAATCTAACAGTTACTTCTGAGTTAACACTGCTTCTTTTTGTGTCTTGTTCATTCTTTAACCACATGCCTGTCTTCATTGTAATAGTTATATTGGAATTCCACTAGCTTCATGAATGGTATTAGGTATCAGAAAGACCAGGATTTGTCTGAAAAATCTTAACAGATCGCTAAATCTCTAGGTTTATACTCTGTGTGGCAGTTCTGGTGAGGACTGTTAATTCAGTGAACCTGCAGTGCACTTGTCACACAGGCCTTCAAAGTATAGCTTAAAAAATTTCAGTTCATGTAACTTCTGTAACCTTACTGACCAAAAAGTTTGGTTTTTGCTTTTTTGGGGTGGTTTTTTTTTGTTTGTTTGTTTTTCCTTGTTTGCTGGTTGGTTTTTTGGTTTTCTTGGTTAAATAACGAGCCTCTTGTGAATTAACATTTATTACTTTGTAATTCTCCTAAAAGTGATTGAAATACAGGAAGAAAATATGTTTCTAAAAACACATTAAGACTGTTCAAATGCACAGTAAACCTGTACTTCAGAAGTTAATTTTTGCAGGCTCCAGTGTATTTATTGATTTTAAGAATGAATGGAAGAGGTAGGAGTGAAATTGCATTTGGAAAGTTTTATGAGGAAAAGAAGTTGGTTTTGCACTGTTGCATTTGTCTGCCACATGGTCTTTTGTGTTTGGCTTTTTTGTACCTCAGGCCGTGTGGGTAGTGGTTCTGGCAGAAATTTGTGGGTTAGCGGACTTTCATCCTCTACTAGAGCTACAGATTTGAAGAATCTTTTCAGCAAGTATGGAAAGGTATGTAGTGGATATGTAAATTAGGAGACCATTTGAAGGCTGACCTTAAATTTAGATCTTATTTTCCCTGATGAATAACTGGATAGCTAAGTACTTAACTTCCTTGCGTTATTTTGAAACTCTGTATCTGAAAGTAGCATACTTCATAAAGAAGGTTGTCTGAAAAGGAGGGGTGGGGAGGAGAAAACCAGTTTGCAGAGAATATCTGTGCAGATACCTGCAAAAATGAGGCAGTTCTTAATAGGAGAGACTGGTAGATTGTCATGTGGGGTTCTGTAATCTAATTACACCTCTTGAGAGCTGGTTTAAATTTTTCCATTTCAAGAAGTATTCCTTTGAGAAATCTAGTCTTTGAGGGCAGGCTTCCATTTGTTCTGTGGTGCCCACTAGCATACAAGAGCCACAATTGTGGAAAGAAACTCCTTGTGTGACTATCTACCCTTCTGCCAAATACATTTCTGAATGCAGTATTAAATGTTTGTCTCGCTAAGTGCGTGCCTCTGGCTGTTATGAGATTGTCATCTGTGGATTGCAACTAGCACAGATGTGCTGAAAGAAAAAAGAAAATGGTAGTAATTTTGTTTTTTTCAGTTTTATTTAATTATTACACTCCCCACTTTCCATATCTATATCTAATCTATATCTATATCTATATCTATCTCTATATAGATATCTTCCTTCAGTTACTGATTTGCTCAGCAACTTGAAGATGAATTTTGTCAGCTGATTACGACAGTGGTCTCTTTTTCAGCAGAGCTGTAATCAACCATCTGTTCTACGATTGGAGTTAGCTGTTTCATAGAATGTTGTGCTAATTTTATACTTTTTTGTGAACATGTGTAACAATGTTAAATTTGAACCTTTTCTGCCATGCTTTATTTCTGTTGACATGGGCGTAACCATTGCTCACATCATACTCTGTGTAGTAGTCTTTAGTGAGGCACTTCTAGAACACGGCTGGCCCAACAATATAGAGGTCAAGTTTAAACAATGACCTTTCTTTTGCTGTCTGTCAGACAAACCTAGTGATGTGTTCTTCTGAGAATACTGATGGAATCTTCTGGGCTGAGCATAATTCCTGCCTGTTAAAAGTGGATAGGTGCTATACTGTGTAGTACTGGTAGACAGAGGTGCTGTCTACCAGGTGGGGGACAGAGTTCTAGTAGGGCCTGAAATGATATGACAAGGGGAAATGGTTTTGGACTAAAAGAGATAGATTCAGACTAGATATAAGGAAGAAATTTTTTATGATGAGGGTGATGGAAACACTGGCATTGGAACTCTGGTTGCCTAGAGTGGTGGTAGATGCCACATCACTGGAAACATTCAGGGCCAGTTTGGGTGGGGCTCTGAGCAACCTGCACTAGTTGAAGATGTCCCTGCCCATGACAGGGCATGGGACTAGACAGCTTTTAAAGGTCATTTCAAACCTAAACCATTCAATGCTTCCATGAAATGGCGATTAAATTAGAATTTTAGTGGCAGATCTGCAAACACAGGTTTTTGGTTTGTTTTTTTTTTTTTTTTTATTTCCCCCACAAAGGTGGTCGGTGCAAAAGTAGTGACAAATGCTCGCAGTCCTGGTGCTCGCTGCTACGGCTTTGTAACAATGTCAACATCTGAGGAAGCCACTAAGTGTATTAATCATCTCCACAGAACAGAACTGCATGGCAAAATGATTTCTGTGGAAAAGGTAAGTGGTAGTTATTTCATGACAGTGTAATAAAAATAAAAGAATGCAACTTTAATGTCTGTCTCTCACTATAAAATTATTTCTGGCTAAATTTCTAGGCAAAAAATGAACCAGCTGGAAAAAAGCCTTCAGACAAAAAGGAAGGTGAAACAAGGAAGGAAAAAGACAGGCACCATTCTGCAGAGTCCAAATCTGAGAAGTAAAGTGCTGTTTTGTATTTTTCTACATTTAAAGACCACTCATTTGAAATACAGGCATGTGACCAAGATGAACAGTAACTGTGATAAATCTTGATTTTCATATTGCATCTGAAATAGGAGTAATACTTGAAAACTTGAAATTGATGTTCTTCAGCAGCAAGGCCATCTTAATTGGCCCTCTGCTCAGAAATACAAAGCTCTTTAGGGTTAGTATCAAAATTTGTTATATTAGGAGATACTAAATCAGCTCCTTTCTAGATAAACCCTTATTTTTATCAGTCACTTGTCCTCTGATCTGACTCCTGCTTGGTCTCCTCTTTTAACTGACAAATATTTCTATGATTTAGTCTGTCTTCTTGATAGACTGTTGGTGTGGTTAGCAAGTGATACTTCAAATATTTGTTTTTCAAGTGGTTTATTGCTTTTGAAAGAGGCATTTTTCTTTTTGTAGATCTGTTGGTATTAAGAAGGAAGAGAAGACTGACAGAAAAGATGATGCTAAGAAATCAGAAAAAGATGAAAAAGAAGGAAAAGAGAAAGAGGAACAAAAGGCTGGATCTTCTGATAGATCTAGGGCAAGCAAATCGGGTAATGCTAGCTGTCTTTCAGAAATGTTTTCAAAGACACTTGTTTCAGAAAAAAACAATTAAAAATTGGTGCGAAGAATATGGTGGCCGTGACAAAACTTTTACTTTACATCCGAAAAGATTTCCTTTTCCAGCTTGATAGGAAATGGAAGAACAAGTATAAACGTTCAGAATTTGCAACTGATTCATAGACTTCAGCTTCTGCAAACCTCAGTGTTCTTATTAGATGTGATTGCTAATTCGGTAAAAAGACCACGAAGCTTAGTAAGACTGAGGTTTTCTTAGTGTACAAAAACCAACATCAGAAAATACCTTGAAAACTTTGACTTAACTTTGCTGTAAGTTACTGGCATTCTTTCATAATTACTGGACTTTAACTACTCCAAACGTTAAACTGTGAGTTTTATGGAACTATCACTGGATTTAGACCCAACACAGTGGGTAGTTCTATGTGCCCCTTTTTTTTTTTTTAAACTGTGGCAAAGGGATGTATTTTGCAGACAGGAGAATTAAATTAAATTTGCTTTCTTTGTCATCCCTGCCAGAAAATACTACTGTAATTTTGTGGTAGCTTTACTGCCCCCATCCTCAACTTGGCCAAATCTTGGTAAGCTATTTAAATCATAAATAAGTTCCGTAAGTAATTGAAAACCTCAATACAATAACTTTTTACTGTTTAGTGTCTTCACAGTTTTAAATCTTGCATGAATTGTTGAATGTTTTGTGTATTATTTATTTTTCGATATATTTGGTTTTCTAGCGAGTCGAGGAACCGAAAGGACAGTCGTAATGGATAAATCTAAAGGAGAGCCAGTTATTAGTGTAAAAACCTCTGCATCAAAAGAGAGGGTAAGTCCAACTTTCAGAGAAGCTTTTGTGTAAAAATAGGTGTCAGATAGCTTTATACGCTTATAGTCGAAGGGGTTTTTGCCTTGCATATTGGTACATTCATCCTTTTATCAGTTTCTGGAAAGCATTAGGGTGTTAATGGTGTGGCAAAGGGTAAATGTTTCTGTTTCACCTTCTTTATAGTTTTGCACTGCTGTCCTAGTTGAAGAAGTAGAATTGCAATATGAAAATGTTGTTAGGATGTCTTTCCCCAGGTTTGAAATACAGTTACTGATGACCATAAAAGTATTGTATTATTTGCCATTAGTGCAAGTCAGGTCATGTGCTCCTAGTATTGATATGTATTTAAATGCTTGAGAAGTTTTAGCCAAATTTGGGATACTTTTCCCTCGCCTGCTTTTTCCTGGCATTCCAACATTGTTTGCCTCTTGTAAGGTATGATAGTCTGTTTTGTTCAGGTTGATATAAAGTAGGCATTTACCTAGGAATTTTGGCTAAAAACGCACTGTGTTCAGCTAATGTATTGTTTTGATTCAACTCAGAGTACAAAAAGCCAGGATCGCAAATCTGAGAGCAAAGAAAAGCAAGATATTTTATCGTTTGATAAAATCAAAGAACAGCGAGAACGTGAACGTCAGAGACAGAGGGAGCGAGAAATCAGGGAAACGGAAAGACGCCGGTGAGTCTTCCCAGTTTTGCTCTAAACTTTGAGTGGTATTTCTTTTTACCTCCCTTATGTGTTTTGTGTTTTGAACAGGCTTGCAAAGTAGTGTTGTGCTGACCCTCCAAGAGTGGTATCTCAGATTGATTTGATATTAATCTCTTGGTAAAACAGACATAATACCAAACAATGAAGGGTTTTACAATTGAAATCAATGTTCTCGGCCTGTGTGTTTCAGGAGACTTTTGTAGGTTTTGTGTTCTGCTTGGTCAGATTTGAATTTCCATACTTGGTTTTTCCCTGTAATCTTGTAAATACTTTTTGTTTGTCAGACTTATGTCTTAGGACATGCTCTCTATGAAAGCCTTTTCAGACCTGTCTTAGAGTAGATATTGTGTTTCTTAGACGCTTTTCAAATGCTCATCTTTGCTTTTTTCATGTGGACTTTTTTACTTTCCCGTAATCTAAGCTGCTGTTATTTAATTGGGAAGAGATAATTCGAGTTTAAGCAGCTAGTGGTAAGAACACAGAAACTTTACAAAGGAAAGAGCAAAAGCAAACAAGAAACCCCATCCAAAACAAAGAAGCAGTAAAGCTTAGACTTAAGATTCTCAATTTAAAACAAAGTATCTTTTTTAAATTAGAGAAAGAGAGAGGCGAGATCGAGAGCAACGTCTTCAAGCTATTCATGAACGGGATGAAAGACAGAGGCTCCAGAGAGAACGAGAACGACTGGAATTTCAAAGGCAGCGTCTTGACAGAGAGCGCTTGGAGAGAGAGAGGTTGGAGAGAGAAAGAATGCACATAGAGCAGGAAAGGAGACGAGAACAGGAGCGAATCCAGAGAGAGAGGGAAGAGCTGCGACGTCAGCAGGAGCAACTCCGTTATGAACAGGAACGGCGATCTGCCATGAGAAGGCCTTATGATCCTGATGGCAGGTAATAATGGCAGTGACATTCCAAACTCTTCAGAGTACTCTTGATAAAGCAGCCACAGAAGCTCACAGCTGAAGGACTATTTACATGTAGCTTTTAACACTTTATAGCAATCTTGAAGAGGAGAAATGTTGTGCTTGTATACTTGTAAGCAGTGTTTTATTACAGGAGGTTTATTCTTATTTCTCAGAGAGTGACCAAGGATAGTAACTGTATCAACTCTAAAGCAGGATTGCTAGTGGGAACAGATACTCATTCTCACATCAGCACTGTGCTGAAATTAAGCTTTGTGTATAGTGTCAGTACACCTGGTTTTCTCTGAAACCAAAATGTGATTCCTTCTTAATGCACATAGGTTTTTAATTAGAAATAAAAAGTAATAGTTTAGGTATTTGGCTAGGTTTGATATCAAGAGAGCAGGAAAGGGATGATCGTTTTGCGATTACTACTAATGGTGACCACCTTTGCAGGCGAGATGACCCGTACTGGCCAGAGGCGAAGCGAATGGCAATAGATGATAGATATCATTCTGAATTTAGTCGTCAAGACCGATTCCACGACTTTGACCACAGGGATCGTGGACGATACCAAGATCATTGTTTGGACAGGTTGGCAAGGCAGTATCTTTTCTTCCTAAACCTTTATGGAAATCTAGTGTCTTTTTGTGGCTTACCTAGTGGCTTGAAGGGTGTCAGAAGAGTAAAACAAATGACCCTTGTGCATTTCTCATGTCTAATTTCGTATGTGCTTGCAATCCTTTGTTTTCATGGGTTATGGACATACCAGAAAGAGGCTGCATAAAGATTGTAAACCAAGTCCTAATGTAGTCTGCCATGATGCTAATGGAGATACTACAGCTTCTCGCGATGTATGCAAGTCTGGTTTGTGAATCCCTGTTCCTCAGCCTAAGACTTAGTCTTTTGCTTTAAAACTTTCTGTATTTTCATCTTTGCAGCCTGGCTAATGCAGATTTTTAGCTCCACAGAATGGAAACATGTTTTCTGCATAGTGCCATTGAGACTTCTGTTTTGCTCTCAAAGGATCTTTGGTGAAAGCCATACTACTTTGTTTTTGCCTTGTAACTCATTTCTGATACTGGTAGGTTCACTCAGTATTCTCTGTGGGTATCACTGAGTACATGACCATGCCTCAGTGATGCTTTGCTTGCCCATGTTACAGTGATAGATGCTACTTTCATCTCTTTTTATGCTATGAAGCAACTCCTTTGAGTATCTTGCCACTAAAGAAACGTTGGCATCCAGATTTACAGCCTAATGAAGATAAATTTTTGTGCGCTATTTCATGCAGACACTGGAATTATGATTACTGTGTTGATTAAACTGAAACTGCCCTTTTTTGTTCCAGAAGAGAATGTACAAGAGGAATACCAGATCGAGATGGGCAGGTGCGTTAGAACCAAATAACCACTTCTGTGAAAAAGCCAATCAAGCTGACCCCAAAGCAGAAAGAACACAGTGCTCGTGCAGCCTAGTTCTTAAACGCAGTCACCACTGGGTTTAAACTGAGCAGATGTTCAAGCAGCAACTAATTTTGTACGCTAATGTGCGTAAAGTAAGTTACTATGTTATCTGCTTGCTAGGGTGGTAGCCACAGATACGGGCAGGGGGAAACCTCCGAGCGATGGGAGCTACGGTACAGCATCCTTTCAGGCTGGTATGTTGCAATAAAAGTTTTCTGGTTAACCATCTTAGGTGTTAAGAGGTAGTTGCTGTAGTTTCTTAGCTGGTGAAGGATCCCTTCTGTCACATTTATCTGAATGGTTTTTAGAAAATAACTAGTGCCATAATGAAACAAGGCAGATGACTTGGACAGATAAAAGGACAGGTGTGAAAACCGATACCACAAAGGTATTCAAAACCTTTCACTTCTGAAGAGAGGTGGGAAGTAGGCAGATAATCTATGTAAAAATTAACAATCTGGAGCCAGAATGTAAGCCTTAAAAAACCTTAACAAACAGACTTCTCCCACCAGAGAGCAGAGCAGAATATGAGCTGTGAAACAAAATAAATGCCTAGAGTGAACCCTGCACAGTAGCAACAGTGGAACCAGTTAAAAAAATGAGTTTGCTACCATTTTGTTTTTTGACAGCTGATAGGAAGGCAACGTCCAAGAAGCTGAATTTTTGCAATCAGAAAAGAAAACCCATGTTGATTCTTAGCATAACTGAGTACCATTTGCCTTTCAGCATTACCCGGATGAACGCCATGGAGGGCCTGATCGTCACTCCCGGGATAGTTGGGGTGGCTATGGGTCTGACAGAAGAATGAATGAAGGGAGAGGGATACCCCCACAAACCCGGTTAGTGCTTGTGAAATAAGGGAAGGGATTGTAGTTAAAATTTTAGTGCTCAGTGAACCTTTGAAGGATGACAGCGGAAGCAGTTTGACAAGTGTGAATCCTTTCTCCAGGCAGTTTCTTTGAGCACCTGGAGGAGCAAGAAATTCACATGTGTAGCTCCCACACGCATCAGGAGAATGGAGCATTGTAGTGAATAAAGAAATGCTGCTCAGTTAGCTTATAGCTGTGATTCTCATGTAAATAACTTTCATGTCTACAGGTGAGATTTAGTCACATACCAGATGCTCCAGTAAGGCCTGCAAAAGTCTCATTTATGGCTAGTGGTCAGGTTTTAAGGAAATTGAGTGAGAGTCTCTGCAGTGGTGGGGGTGGAGGACTGACTCATGTAGAATCATAGTGGTTTCTCTTTAAACCGGTTGGTCAAGCTGGGCATGTTCCAGATGCATAATGTTCAGTTCTGCCTAAGTACACCGGACGGAGAAATGGCAGCCAATGAATTGTTCCATGTCTAAGTATTTCAGTCCACTGCAGTATCAGTGATGTCTCTATAGGTCAGAAAGACAAGTTTTGTTGTGTGAAGGATGCTGTTCAGCAAGTTTCTCATTGTTCCACTTTGACCAGTTTTTATTGTGATGATTGGGTGGCTATAGCTACAGCTTGATTAACCATTTAACACACTTTTGTATGGGGTATGGTGTTTGGCTTTACCCTATGCTGCTAAATGGATAGGGGACATACCTAGAAGATGTTCTTTTATTTTTTTAAGAGATGGACGTGACTGGGGAGATCATGGTCGAAAGTTAGAGGGGCATCAAGATCGTACATGGCAGGGAAATGTGGATGGAGGAATGATGGGACGGGATCATGAGAGATGGCAAGGTACACTTGCTGCTTACCAGTGTGATTGTGGTTTTTTCTGTGAATTACTGCTGCTGAACTTCTAGTGGTAGTTAAATTACTGAGAAAGCAAATGAAATTCTGGGAACAAGGTGACTTTTTTATTAGGAAAACACAAAAGCCTGTATTTTTTCTTTTTTTTCTTTTTAAATTAGGTGGTGATAGAAGCATGCCTGGTCAGTCAGGACCAGGCCATGGGATGAATCGAGGAGGGATGTCTGGGTAAGAATTTCTGTCAGAGTGCTTATAATGTTTTTGTAATAGTTGATTGATCTCTATAAAACAAATTCCTGTGTCAGTTGTGAAAAATACTTTCAGTTTCTGCTTAACAATGGATTGGCAAGGGGGAAAAAAAAAAAGAACAAACTAAACACACATCTTTTCTCAGAGTCACAGTAGTATTAACTTTTCTGGGCAATGTTCAATTTGTCTGGCCTTATTTTTAGACGTGGAAGCTTTACACAAGTTGGAAACCAGAGCCAGATGCTGCAGAGTACTGGAATCCAAGGTGTGTTTGCGGGCCAGGAACGGACAAACAGACTGACTGAACCCCGTTTTAGCCGCCGCTACTGAAAGTGCTGTACATATATGTTTGTTTTTTTTTTTTTTTTTTTAATACCAGATTACAGTGGTCAGGAATTTTATTAACCAGGCTCACATTGAATTTGTGATTATAAAAGAGCAAGACTGCTGCTGCATTGTAGCCAAATACTATGTCAAATTGGTTTGGTTTATTTTTTGTTTTCTTTTGTTTCTAATGAACGTGGTGTTTGTCAAACATCACCTGAATTTCTGTAAGTGAAGCATTCCATTTTTCAAAAATAATAAAATCAGTGTATGGCTACTACTTCGTTGTTTCTAGAGTCTTTGGCAATATGCCTCTTATGAGGGATGTAAAAGTCAGTGAAGACACCATCTGCTTTTAGCACTGTGCTTTTGTCACTGTGAAGTGACAAATCTGTGACGCTGTGGATGTGTATCTCCTTACCTCCATTTGAGAGAGGAAGGATCAATGTGTTTCCTTGTTTAATTCTCCACCGGGAACAGAGTCCTTCCTGGTGTGGAAATGCCATGCTGCACCACAATGGCTGTGGACGCTTGAGGGCCAGCACGTGGAGCTTCGTGGAGCACCCCTGGTGCTTCGGGCCAGGGGACTGCTGCTGTGACCTCGTGGCCATAATCAAAAGAGTGCAGATTATGAGTAAATAAGTAATTAAATAATTATGAGTAATTAATTATGAGTAATTAAGCAGGACCGGGCTTGTTCCCAACGTTAAATAAACAAATACCTTGCTGCTTAAAGATACAAAAGTCTCTGAGCAGTTCTTCAGACCGGATTTTTTGGCATCACAATCCAACTGTTGCCAAACACTGCCACTGTAACCCCTAAGCCGTCACCCTGCGCCAGATCCGGACACCTCTTGAACACCTGCAGCAACGAGGACTCCACCACCTCCCTGGGTAACCTATTCCAATGCGTGACCACCCAATTTTTTCCGAATCTCTAATCCGAATTTCCCCAGTCTCATTGTAAGGCCATTTCCCCTGAAATAAAGAAGGAAATATAAAATACGAAAGAAAATTAAAGAAAAAAAATAAAAGCGAGCAAACTAAAAAGGCAATAAAATGAAAAGTGAAATCTAAGAGAAAAACAACCCTTCTTGGGTAACCGCCCTGCCCTCCAACCCGTGAACTGGGGGACACCACTAAAATGTGAGAAGGGGACACCGAAACGTGAGTGGGGGAACCCCAGGGAGCCGAAAAAGCAGCGGAGGGAGAGCCGCGAAATGTGAGGGAGGGGCCCCAGAAAAGCGCGTGAGGCGCGCGCAGTAAGAGAGCCAAGCCGGGTTCTCGGGCACCGGGAGAGGCAGCTAAGGTGGTGACGCCAGCGCATGCGCAGTCGTTGGCAAGACGCCGACGATCACGTGATAAGTAAGGGCAGCCAGGAGCGGGACCGGCGGCGCATGCGCAGTGGCTCTCGTGCCGGTGCAGCGCTCCCTGCTCGAGTTAAGGGCCGGTTCCGGCGGCAGGGCGGGACTGGCGGTCTCCCGTCTCTCCCGGGGTGTGTGTGGGGGGAGTAACATGAAGATTTTTTTGGGGTGAAAGCGCAGAAATTAGCCAGGAGGGACGCTAATTTGGGTAAACTCGGTCACCGGAAGTAGAGAGCGACCGGAAGTCCTCCAAGCCCCGGCGCGGAAGTCCGCCAAGCCCACAGTAAAGATGGCGCCGCCAGGACCGGAACGACCACACTAAAGATGGCGGCCCCTGCCCGGAAGTCCGCCAAGCCCACAGTAAAGATGGCGCCGCCAGGACCGGAACGACCACACTAAAAATGGCGGCCCCGGCCCGGAAGTTCGCCCCGACGCCACACTCCAGATGGCGCCGCCAGGACCGGAACTTAGCCGAGGCCACACTAAAGATGGCGGCGAGAGGCCCCCTCGCCTCAGAGAGGCGTTTAATCCTGTTGCCTGACCTCCGCCGCGACCCGGACCCCCGCCCCGCGCCCGCAGCGCCGTCTCGCCGCGCCGCTTCCCGCTGTGGGGACGGGGCGGGGCGCTCGGCGGCGCCGGGCGCGGGCGGCAGGTTCGTGGGCGGCGGCAGGCACCGGCGAGGGCAGCCGCCTCTCGGCGCCGCGCGCGCGGCGCTCCGCCCGCCCGCCCGCCCGCCTCGTTCCGCTCCGCTCCGCTCCCCTCCCGCCCCCGCTCCCCCCCGCCCCGCTCCCCTCCGCTCTCGCTCCCGCCGTGCCCTGGAGATGCTTTCGGAGCTGCGCCGCCGCCTTCCCCCCCCCCCAGGAAGCGACCCACGGCGCCAGATCCGACGGAGATCGTGCCCGGGGTAAGCTGGGCGCGGTCGCTCTTCTGCCTCTCCCGCGGCCATCGGCGACTGCAGGCAGGGGAAGCGACAGGCAAGTTTCTCGCCTCTGCGGAGAAACTTGCACCTGCGTGCCGCCGCAGGGCCGGGTTCGGATGTGCCCTGGCATTGCACACGCACCACACCCCCCCCGCGGGGAGGGTGTGCGCTGCCTCGGGGCCCCTGTCTGTGCTGCCGGGAGAGAGAAATCCTTTGGGAAGCTGGGCGGGAAACAGCAACTCTGTGAACTGCTCAGCTTTTCCTAGGGAAGGGCAGGTTTTAGGGAGGAAAGGCCCGTACGCGCGAAAGGCGCCGCGGGTCTCGCCAAGGTGGGGGGGGGCGCGGCTGCAGTGCCGCGCGCGGCTGCAGTGCCGCTCCCGGCCGTGTCCGCCAGGCGGCGACTGTGAGGCAGGGCCCGGCGCTCGGGGGCGCTCTCGCAAGCGACGCCCCCGGGAAAGCGGCGGGCTTTGGGCGCTGCCGGCCTTCCCCCGCAGTGCCCGGGCTGGCCCGGCGCCTGGCAAAACCTCTGAGGGAAAAGGCAAGCAACAACTGCGCTTCTTCTGCCCTTTCTTTAGCCGGGGACTGGAACACAGGCAAAATCGAGGGGCTCTTTGACCTGGGCAGGCTCCGAGCGTTTTTCAGCCTTCCTTCGCAGGGCATTCTCACCCTCCGAAAAGCTGAAAGGCTTTAACAGCTGGAGACGCGCCTGCAGCTGTGCAAATTAATGTAGTTTCTTTTAGGAAACGAAGGGGAAGTTTTCCTGTTGGGAGCCTAAATACCGAGTCTACTCTGCTTTTTCAATCAGGTGACGAAGCTTATGGAAAAAAAGACCAAAGGCCTCGAGGTGAGTACATTCTACCGAGTTCTGCTTTTCTGGGATCGGTTTGGGAAAACCACGTGAAATTCTAAAAAGCTTCTCTCCGTGTTTTCTAGTTGTTTTTTCAGCCTTGGTCTAAGTTTCCTGTAGAAAAGGGCATAGAATTATTAGAACAGACAAACTAGGCTTTCTCGGGAGAGATGGAAGAAAAGTCTGCTGATTGCAGTTCTGCTTTTCTTGTCTTCCCTTCGACTGTCATTTTCTCTCCCCTGCTGTTCAAATAGGCAGCAATTAATTGCTCTGCTGAAGAGTTTGCTGTACTAAGTGTCTGTCAAATTGATGCCTTCAACTCAAGATAGCACCTGCTCCTTAGTTACAAAAAGTTCCTCACAGGAAATTTTCAGGCGTGCCCATAAATCTCCTCGCTGTTTGTTTGGGAGAACAGGGTTTTCTCGTCTGTAACAGAATAGTCGTGGCATTTGCTACGGAATGCTGGTGGCAATCTAGTCAGAAGAGGACCCCGTGCTTCACTAATTTTCCCTTTTTGCTGTTGGGGGTGACTTCTTCCCAGGGATGTTCTTCTTGACCCCCCGGGGCAAACGGAGGTGTCAGCGTCAGGAGCCATCCTAACTGAGGCCCCGGTAGGTAAGTGCTTTTTGTGTGACTGGACGGTGAAGCTGTCTGTGGGAATGACCTGGCTATTGCTCGGTGTACTCCTAATTAAGGTGTCTTTTACTCCGTGTTCCCAGGCTCCCTCTTTTCCTTCGGTCGCCGTGGACACTGTGCCGGACGCCTCTGGCAGGACTAACCCCGGGGCTTTTATGTCCAGCGTGCTGTGCTGTGTGTGCCTGCAGGTCAGAAAAGCTGGCAGTGCAGTCCCTCTGCTTTGGTTGCTGTGTCTCTTTGGGAGTTCTTTCGGAGGGCAATGAGAGAGCGATTTGGTTTGAAGGGGACCTTTAAAGGGCACCCTGTCTTCCGTAGGCAGGGGCACCTTCCACTCTCATCCCCGGTTGGATGCTGCAAGTCCCATCCAGCCTGGCCTGGAACACTTGCAGGGATCGAGGGGCAGCCTCGGCTTCCCTGTGCGGTGTGCTCTAATAGCTCTCCACTGGCATCACGAAAAATGTTGTCAGCACCTTTTGTGTGACGATGGTAAGTGGGACCCGGGTGAAAATTGCCTTCTCTGAGGTGCAGAGGGAAATAATTCTCCTTTGAAGTCAAATGTATTGGGTTTTGCACGAGTCTCGTCTGCCTTCTGTTTGAATTGCTTTCTCTTCTCGGCAGTTATTTGAAATTAAACTTTTATTTTGTGTCTCCCCCTTCAGCATCCTGTCCAAGACAAAGCTACCTTTCTTTCCTCGTGGGAATGGACCGGCCGGGCTTTGGCAATCTGGCCCCTCGAAAGACTAAAGTGACCTCTTCCAGCAGGGGAAGACTGAAGCAAGGGGTGCCAGGAAGAACTGGAGTTTCTGGAGAATAAAAGCTGGAAGCGTGCCCCCGAAAATCCCCAGCCCCGGGTGGTCAGTGGTCTGACTTGCACGGACCGGTGGCCTTGGCCAGGAGCGGTCCTGCAGGAAGCGCCTTTGCCCAGCCTGTAATTTTAATTTCCCTTGGATGCTTGGCAAAGCCCCCCTGGGTGAGCCCCGGTGCCTGGCAGGAGCGGAGCGGGCTTCCAGGGAGGCATTCACCCGGTCAGCGTCAGGAACCATCCTAACTGAGGCCTCGGTGAGTGCTTTTTGTGTGACTGGACAGTGAAGCTGTGTGAATGACCTGGCTGGTGCTCGGTGTACTCCTAATTCAGGTGTCTTTTACTCTGTGTTCCCAGGCTCCCTCTTTCCCTTCGGTCGCCGTGTGTGTGCCGGACGCCTCTGGCAGGACTAACCCCGGGGCTTTTATGTCCAGCGTGCTGTGCTGTGTGTGCCTGCAGGTAAGAAAAGCTGGGAGTGCAGTCCCTCTGCTTTGGTTGCTGTGTCTCTTTGGTAGTGATTTTGGAGGGGAATCCCAGAACGATTTGGTTTGAAGGGGACCTTTAAAGGCCAGCCTGTCTTCCGTGGGCAGGGACACCTTCCGCTCTCATCCCCGGCTGGATGCTCCCAGTCCCATCCAGCCTGGCCTGGAACACTTGCAGGGATGGGGCAGGCTCAGCTTCCGTGTGCAGTGTGCTCTAATATCTCTCCACTGGCATCAGGAAAAATGTTGTCAGCGTGTTTTGCTGGACGATGGTAAGCAGGACCCGGGTGAAAATGACATTCTCTTAGGTGCAGAGGGAAATAATTCTCCTTTGAAGTCAAATGTATTCAGATTTGCACGAGTCTTGTCTGCCTTATGTTTGAATTGCTTTCTATTTTAGGCAGTTGTTTTAAATTAAACTTTTATTTTGTGTCTCCCCCCCAGTATCCTGTCCAAGACAAAGCTGCCTTTCCTCGTGGGAATGGACTGGCCGGGCTTTGGCAATCTGGCCCCTCGAAAGACTAAAGTGACCTCTTCCAACAGGGGAAGACTGAAGCAAGGGATGCCAGGAAGAACTGGAGTCTCTGGAGAATAAAAGCTGGAAGCGTGCCCCCGAAAATCCCCAGCCCCGGGTGGTCAGTGGTCTGACTTGCACGGACCGGTGGCCTTGGCCAGGAGCGGTCCTGCGGGAAGCGCCTTTGCCCAGCCTGTAATTTTAAATTTCTCTTGGATGCTTGGCAAAGCCCCCCTGGGTGAGCCCCGGTGCCTGGCAGGAGCGGAGTGGGCTTGCAGGGAGGCATTCACCCGGTCAGCGTCAGGAACCATCCTAACTGAGGCCTCGGTGAGTGCTTTTTGTATGACTGGACAGTGAAGCTGTGTGAATGACCTGGCTGGTGCTCAGTGTACTCCTAATTAAAGTGTCTTTTACTCTGTGTTCCCAGGCTTTCTCTTTCCCTTCGGTCGCCGTGTGTGTGCCGGACACCTCTGGCAGGACTAACCCCGGGGCTTTTATGTCCAGCGTGCTGTGCTGTGTGTGCCTGCAGGTCAGAAAAGCTGGGAGTGCAGTCCCTCTGCTTTGGTTGCTGTGTCTCTTTGGTAGTGATTTTGGAGGGGAATCCCAGAGCGATTTGGTTTGAAGGGGACCTTCAAAGGCCAGCCTGCCTTCCGTGGGCAGGGACACCTTCCACTGTCCCCGGTTGCTCCGAGTCCCGTCCAGCCTGGCCTGGAACACTTGCAGGGATGGGGCAGGCTCAGTTTCCCTGTGCAGTGTGCTCTAATATCTCTCCACTGGCATCCTGAAAAATGTTGTCAGCGTGTTTTGTTGGACGCCGGTAAGCAGGACCTGGGTGAAAAGGACATTCTCTGAGGTGCTGGGAGAAGGAGGACTCGTGCGGGCACCTCCAGAGACAGCGGGAACGGGAGCGTGCTGCGGAGAAGGAAAATTCCAGGGGGTGGGTGCTGAGAAATATGTCCTTCCCTTGCCCTGTGCTCTGCACTCAGCAATGGGTCAAGTGCAGAAGTTTCCTGGGGACCCTGGAAAATGATGCCGGGTCTGCTAAGAGAAGTGGGGCCAAAGGAGCAGGACCTGGGTCTGCGAGCGTGGGAGAAACAAGGGCCGGGTCATCCTCTGCCTCCAGGAGGGAGGGCAGCAGGAAAGGCCACGGACTAAAGCACTGAAGTGCCGTTCCCCAGGGAGCCCCTGCCCAGCACTGAACTTGCTTGTGCACTTGCTGTCCCTTTCCCAGCGGAGCCGAAGCGTCGGGTGCGGGTGCCGGGGGGATGGAGCTGCCAAGGACAAACTGGGAGGGTGTTTGCGAAGGAAGGGGGTAGAAGGAGCTCTTGACGTGCTTTTTTTACTTCTTCATCCCACAGAATTGCCACGAGAGGAAATACCTCAGAGGGGCTTCCCTCCAGATAAGCCCTGAATATGCCAGGAGGTTTCAGCCGGGAGAAAGGAGCTGTGGAAGAAAAGCAGCCTAAAAGTAGCCAGCGGGGATCATCAGGTTTTCCAGGCAAGAAGAACAAGGAGAGAGATGAGGGAATGGGGTTCCAATTCCTAATGATTTGGTGGGCGCAGGAATGATTTGTGTGTGTTTTCCAGTCCCTTTTGATTCCTGAGATGATTTTAAAATGATGGCTTTAGCAATCAACTAAATCGGAGATGTTGTTTTTGAGAGGAAATGGTGCCAAATAAATGCAGAGTTTTGGGTCAGTTTTGGGGATGATTTGGGTCAGTTTTTGGGGTCAGTTTGGGGTCATTGTTTGGGGTGATTTGGGTCAGTTTTGGGTCAGCTTTTGGGATGATTGGGGTCAGTTTTGGGTCAGCTTTTGGGGATGATTGGGGTCAGTTTTTGGGGTCAGTTTTGGGTCATTGTTTGGTGTGATTTGGGTCGGTTTTGGGTCAATTTTTGGGGAGCACTGGGTGTTACTGGGGGTTGTTGGGGAGTACTGGGTGTTTACTGGGGAGCACTGAGTGTTACTGGGGGTTGTTGAGGAGCACTGGGTGTTACTGGGGTGCACTGGGGAGCACTGGGTGTTACTGAGGGTTGTTGGGGAGCACTGGGTGTTACTGGGGAGCACTGGGAGAGAAGATGAAAAATAAAGAGAATAAAAAATAAACGAAATAAAAAAGGAAATATTAAAAAAACAAAAGAAAATTAAAAAAAAAAAAGGCAAAAAAACTAAAAAGGAAATAAAATGAAAAGGAAATAAGAGAGAAAAAAAAAAAAAAAGAAACCCCTTCTTGGGCACCCCGTTTCCTCTCCTCCCCCCCTCCCCGAACCGTAAATTGCGGGGTCATCACCCCTAAAATGTGAGAAGGGGACCCCAAAATGTGGGTGGGGGAACCCCAGGGAGCCGAAAAAGTGGAGGGGGAGCCGCAGTAAGAAAGCGAAGCCGGGCGGTCGGGCGGCGGGGTGGGGGGGGCAGCCGAGGTGGGGACGCCGGCGCATGCGCAGTCGTTGGCAAGACGCCGGCGATCACGTGGTAAGTAAGGGCAGCCAGGAGCGGGACCGGCGGCGCATGCGCAGTGGCTCTCGTGCCGGTGCAGCGCTCCCTGCTCGAGTTAAGGGCCGGTTCCGGCGGCAGGGCGGGACTGGCGGTCTCCCGTCTCTCCCGGGGTGTGTGTGGGGGGAATAACATGAAGATTTTTTTGGGGTGAAAGCGCAGAAATTAGCCAGGAGGGACGCTAATTTGGGTAAACTCGGTCACCGGAAGTAGAGAGCGACCGGAAGTCCTCCAAGGCCCCGGCGCGGAAGTCCGCCAAGCCCACAGTAAAGATGGCGCCGCCAGGACCGGAACGACCACACTAAAGATGGCGGCCCCTGCCCGGAAGTCCGCCAAGCCCACAGTAAAGATGGCGCCGCCAGGACCGGAACGACCACACTAAAGATGGCGGCCCCGGCCCGGAAGTTCGCCCCGACGCCACACTCCAGATGGCGCCGCCAGGACCGGAACTTAGCCGAGGCCACACTAAAGATGGCGGCGAGAGGCCCCCCTCGCCTCAGAGAGGCGTTTAATCCTGTTGCCTGACCTCCGCCGCGACCCGGACCCCCGCCCCGCGCCCGCAGCGCCGTCTCGCCGCGCCGCTTCCCGCTGTGGGGACGGGGCGGGGCGCTCGGCGGCGCCGGGCGCGGGCGGCAGGTTCGTGGGCGGCGGCAGGCACCGGCGAGGGCAGCCGCCTCTCGGCGCCGCGCGCGCGGCGCTCCGCCCGCCCGCCCGCCCGCCTCGTTCCGCTCCGCTCCGCTCCCCTCCCGCCCCCGCTCCCCCCCGCCCCGCTCCCCTCCGCTCTCGCTCGCGCCGTGCCCTGGAGATGCTGTCGGAGCTGCGCCGCCGCCTTCCCCCCCCCCCCAGGAAGCGACCCACGGCGCCAGATCCGACGGAGATCGTGCCCGGGGTAAGCTGGGCGCGGTCGCTCTTCTGCCTCTCCCGCGGCCATCGGCGACTGCAGGCAGGGGAAGCGACAGGCAAGTTTCTCGCCTCTGCGGAGAAACTTGCACCTGCGTGCCGCCGCAGGGCCGGGTTCGGATGTGCCCTGGCATTGCACACGCACCACACCCCCCCCGCGGGGAGGGTGTGCGCTGCCTCGGGGCCCCTGTCTGTGCTGCCGGGAGAGAGAAATCCTTTGGGAAGCTGGGCGGGAAACAGCAACTCTGTGAACTGCTCAGCTTTTCCTAGGGAAGGGCAGGTTTTAAGGAGGAAAGGCCCGTACGCGCGAAGGGCGCCGCGGGTCTCGCCAAGGTGGGGGGGGGCGCGGCTGCAGTGCCGCGCGCGGCTGCAGTGCCGCTCCCGGCCGTGTCCGCCAGGCGGCGACTGTGAGGCCGGGCCCGGCGCTCGGGGGCGCTCTCGCAAGCGACGCCCCCGGGAAAGCGGCGGGCTTTGGGCGCTGCCGGCCTTCCCCCGCAGTGCCCGGGCTGGCCCGGCGCCTGGCAAAACCTCTGAGGGAAAAGGCAAGCAACAACTGCGCTTCTTCTGCCCTTTCTTTAGCCGGGGACTGGAACACAGGCAAAATCGAGGGGCTCTTTGACCTGGGCAGGCTCCGAGCGTTTTTCAGCCTTCCTTCGCAGGGCATTCTCACCCTCCGAAAAGCTGAAAGGCTTTAACAGCTGGAGACGCGCCTGCAGCTGTGCAAATTAATGTAGTTTCTTTTAGGAAACGAAGGGGAAGTTTTCCTGTTGGGAGCCTAAATACCGAGTCTACTCTGCTTTTTCAATCAGGTGACGAAGCTTATGGAAAAAAAGACCAAAGGCCTCGAGGTGAGTACATTCTACCGAGTTCTGCTTTTCTGGGATCGGTTTGGGAAAACCACGTGAAATTCTAAAAAGCTTCTCTCCGTGTTTTCTAGTTGTTTTTTCAGCCTTGGTCTAAGTTTCCTGTAGAAAAGGGCATAGAATTATTAGAACAGACAAACTAGGCTTTCTCGGGAGAGATGGAAGAAAAGTCTGCTGATTGCAGTTCTGCTTTTCTTGTCTTCCCTTCGACTGTCATTTTCTCTCCCCTGCTGTTCAAATAGGCAGCAATTAATTGCTCTGCTGAAGAGTTTGCTGTACTAAGTGTCTGTCAAATTGATGCCTTCAACTCAAGATAGCACCTGCTCCTTAGTTACAAAAAGTTCCTCACAGGAAATTTTCAGGCGTGCCCATAAATCTCCTCGCTGTTTGTTTGGGAGAACAGGGTTTTCTCGTCTGTAACAGAATAGTCGTGGCATTTGCTACGGAATGCTGGTGGCAATCTAGTCAGAAGAGGACCCCGTGCTTCACTAATTTTCCCTTTTTGCTGTTGGGGGTGACTTCTTCCCAGGGATGTTCTTCTTGACCCCCCGGGGCAAACGGAGGTGTCAGCGTCAGGAGCCATCCTAACTGAGGCCCCGGTAGGTAAGTGCTTTTTGTGTGACTGGACGGTGAAGCTGTCTGTGGGAATGACCTGGCTATTGCTCGGTGTACTCCTAATTAAGGTGTCTTTTACTCCGTGTTCCCAGGCTCCCTCTTTTCCTTCGGTCGCCGTGGACACTGTGCCGGACGCCTCTGGCAGGACTAACCCCGGGGCTTTTATGTCCAGCGTGCTGTGCTGTGTGTGCCTGCAGGTCAGAAAAGCTGGCAGTGCAGTCCCTCTGCTTTGGTTGCTGTGTCTCTTTGGGAGTTCTTTCGGAGGGCAATGAGAGAGCGATTTGGTTTGAAGGGGACCTTTAAAGGGCACCCTGTCTTCCGTAGGCAGGGGCACCTTCCACTCTCATCCCCGGTTGGATGCTGCAAGTCCCATCCAGCCTGGCCTGGAACACTTGCAGGGATCGAGGGGCAGCCTCGGCTTCCCTGTGCGGTGTGCTCTAATAGCTCTCCACTGGCATCACGAAAAATGTTGTCAGCACCTTTTGTGTGACGATGGTAAGTGGGACCCGGGTGAAAATTGCCTTCTCTGAGGTGCAGAGGGAAATAATTCTCCTTTGAAGTCAAATGTATTGGGTTTTGCACGAGTCTCGTCTGCCTTCTGTTTGAATTGCTTTCTCTTCTCGGCAGTTATTTGAAATTAAACTTTTATTTTGTGTCTCCCCCTTCAGCATCCTGTCCAAGACAAAGCTACCTTTCTTTCCTCGTGGGAATGGACCGGCCGGGCTTTGGCAATCTGGCCCCTCGAAAGACTAAAGTGACCTCTTCCAGCAGGGGAAGACTGAAGCAAGGGGTGCCAGGAAGAACTGGAGTTTCTGGAGAATAAAAGCTGGAAGCGTGCCCCCGAAAATCCCCAGCCCCGGGTGGTCAGTGGTCTGACTTGCACGGACCGGTGGCCTTGGCCAGGAGCGGTCCTGCAGGAAGCGCCTTTGCCCAGCCTGTAATTTTAATTTCCCTTGGATGCTTGGCAAAGCCCCCCTGGGTGAGCCCCGGTGCCTGGCAGGAGCGGAGCGGGCTTCCAGGGAGGCATTCACCCGGTCAGCGTCAGGAACCATCCTAACTGAGGCCTCGGTGAGTGCTTTTTGTGTGACTGGACAGTGAAGCTGTGTGAATGACCTGGCTGGTGCTCGGTGTACTCCTAATTCAGGTGTCTTTTACTCTGTGTTCCCAGGCTCCCTCTTTCCCTTCGGTCGCCGTGTGTGTGCCGGACGCCTCTGGCAGGACTAACCCCGGGGCTTTTATGTCCAGCGTGCTGTGCTGTGTGTGCCTGCAGGTAAGAAAAGCTGGGAGTGCAGTCCCTCTGCTTTGGTTGCTGTGTCTCTTTGGTAGTGATTTTGGAGGGGAATCCCAGAACGATTTGGTTTGAAGGGGACCTTTAAAGGCCAGCCTGTCTTCCGTGGGCAGGGACACCTTCCGCTCTCATCCCCGGCTGGATGCTCCCAGTCCCATCCAGCCTGGCCTGGAACACTTGCAGGGATGGGGCAGGCTCAGCTTCCGTGTGCAGTGTGCTCTAATATCTCTCCACTGGCATCAGGAAAAATGTTGTCAGCGTGTTTTGCTGGACGATGGTAAGCAGGACCCGGGTGAAAATGACATTCTCTTAGGTGCAGAGGGAAATAATTCTCCTTTGAAGTCAAATGTATTCAGATTTGCACGAGTCTTGTCTGCCTTATGTTTGAATTGCTTTCTATTTTAGGCAGTTGTTTTAAATTAAACTTTTATTTTGTGTCTCCCCCCCAGTATCCTGTCCAAGACAAAGCTGCCTTTCCTCGTGGGAATGGACTGGCCGGGCTTTGGCAATCTGGCCCCTCGAAAGACTAAAGTGACCTCTTCCAACAGGGGAAGACTGAAGCAAGGGATGCCAGGAAGAACTGGAGTCTCTGGAGAATAAAAGCTGGAAGCGTGCCCCCGAAAATCCCCAGCCCCGGGTGGTCAGTGGTCTGACTTGCACGGACCGGTGGCCTTGGCCAGGAGCGGTCCTGCGGGAAGCGCCTTTGCCCAGCCTGTAATTTTAAATTTCTCTTGGATGCTTGGCAAAGCCCCCCTGGGTGAGCCCCGGTGCCTGGCAGGAGCGGAGCGGGCTTCCAGGGAGGCATTCACCCGGTCAGCGTCAGGAACCATCCTAACTGAGGCCTCGGTGAGTGCTTTTTGTATGACTGGACAGTGAAGCTGTGTGAATGACCTGGCTGGTGCTCAGTGTACTCCTAATTAAAGTGTCTTTTACTCTGTGTTCCCAGGCTCCCTCTTTCCCTTCGGTCGCCGTGTGTGTGCCGGACGCCTCTGGCAGGACTAACCCCGGGGCTTTTATGTCCAACGTGCTGTGCTGTGTGTGCCTGCAGGTAAGAAAAGCTGGGAGTGCAGTCCCTCTGCTTTGGTTGCTGTGTCTCTTTGGTAGTGATTTTGGAGGGGAATCCCAGAGCGATTTGGTTTGAAGGGGACCTTCAAAGGCCAGCCTGCCTTCCGTGGGCAGGGACACCTTCCACTGTCCCCGGTTGCTCCGAGTCCCGTCCAGCCTGGCCTGGAACACTTGCAGGGATGGGGCAGGCTCAGTTTCCCTGTGCAGTGTGCTCTAATATCTCTCCACTGGCATCCTGAAAAATGTTGTCAGCGTGTTTTGTTGGACGCCGGTAAGCAGGACCTGGGTGAAAAGGACATTCTCTGAGGTGCTGGGAGAAGGAGGACTCGTGCGGGCACCTCCAGAGACAGCGGGAACGGGAGCGTGCTGCGGAGAAGGAAAATTCCAGGGGGTGGGTGCTGAGAAATATGTCCTTCCCTTGCCCTGTGCTCTGCACTCAGCAATGGGTCAAGTGCAGAAGTTTCCTGGGGACCCTGGAAAATGATGCCGGGTCTGCTAAGAGAAGTGGGGCCAAAGGAGCAGGACCTGGGTCTGCGAGCGTGGGAGAAACAAGGGCCGGGTCATCCTCTGCCTCCAGGAGGGAGGGCAGCAGGAAAGGCCACGGACTAAAGCACTGAAGTGCCGTTCCCCAGGGAGCCCCTGCCCAGCACTGAACTTGCTTGTGCACTTGCTGTCCCTTTCCCAGCGGAGCCGAAGCGTCGGGTGCGGGTGCCGGGGGGATGGAGCTGCCAAGGACAAACTGGGAGGGTGTTTGCGAAGGAAGGGGGTAGAAGGAGCTCTTGACGTGCTTTTTTTACTTCTTCATCCCACAGAATTGCCACGAGAGGAAATACCTCAGAGGGGCTTCCCTCCAGATAAGCCCTGAATATGCCAGGAGGTTTCAGCCGGGAGAAAGGAGCTGTGGAAGAAAAGCAGCCTAAAAGTAGCCAGCGGGGATCATCAGGTTTTCCAGGCAAGAAGAACAAGGAGAGAGATGAGGGAATGGGGTTCCAATTCCTAATGATTTGGTGGGCGCAGGAATGATTTGTGTGTGTTTTCCAGTCCCTTTTGATTCCTGAGATGATTTTAAAATGATGGCTTTAGCAATCAACTAAATCGGAGATGTTGTTTTTGAGAGGAAATGGTGCCAAATAAATGCAGAGTTTTGGGTCAGTTTTGGGGATGATTTGGGTCAGTTTTTGGGGTCAGTTTGGGGTCATTGTTTGGGGTGATTTGGGTCAGTTTTGGGTCAGCTTTTGGGATGATTGGGGTCAGTTTTGGGTCAGCTTTTGGGGATGATTGGGGTCAGTTTTTGGGGTCAGTTTTGGGTCATTGTTTGGTGTGATTTGGGTCGGTTTTGGGTCAATTTTTGGGGAGCACTGGGTGTTACTGGGGGTTGTTGGGGAGTACTGGGTGTTTACTGGGGAGCACTGAGTGTTACTGGGGGTTGTTGAGGAGCACTGGGTGTTACTGGGGTGCACTGGGGAGCACTGGGTGTTACTGAGGGTTGTTGGGGAGCACTGGGTGTTACTGGGGAGCACTGGGAGAGAAGATGAAAAATAAAGAGAATAAAAAATAAACGAAATAAAAAAGGAAATATTAAAAAAACAAAAGAAAATTAAAAAAAAAAAAGGCAAAAAAACTAAAAAGGAAATAAAATGAAAAGGAAATAAGAGAGAAAAAAAAAAAAAAAGAAACCCCTTCTTGGGCACCCCGTTTCCTCTCCTCCCCCCCTCCCCGAACCGTAAATTGCGGGGTCATCACCCCTAAAATGTGAGAAGGGGACCCCAAAATGTGGGTGGGGGAACCCCAGGGAGCCGAAAAAGTGGAGGGGGAGCCGCAGTAAGAAAGCGAAGCCGGGCGGTCGGGCGGCGGGGTGGGGGGGGCAGCCGAGGTGGGGACGCCGGCGCATGCGCAGTCGTTGGCAAGACGCCGGCGATCACGTGGTAAGTAAGGGCAGCCAGGAGCGGGACCGGCGGCGCATGCGCAGTGGCTCTCGTGCCGGTGCAGCGCTCCCTGCTCGAGTTAAGGGCCGGTTCCGGCGGCAGGGCGGGACTGGCGGTCTCCCGTCTCTCCCGGGGTGTGTGTGGGGGGAATAACATGAAGATTTTTTTGGGGTGAAAGCGCAGAAATTAGCCAGGAGGGACGCTAATTTGGGTAAACTCGGTCACCGGAAGTAGAGAGCGACCGGAAGTCCTCCAAGGCCCCGGCGCGGAAGTCCGCCAAGCCCACAGTAAAGATGGCGCCGCCAGGACCGGAACGACCACACTAAAGATGGCGGCCCCTGCCCGGAAGTCCGCCAAGCCCACAGTAAAGATGGCGCCGCCAGGACCGGAACGACCACACTAAAGATGGCGGCCCCGGCCCGGAAGTTCGCCCCGACGCCACACTCCAGATGGCGCCGCCAGGACCGGAACTTAGCCGAGGCCACACTAAAGATGGCGGCGAGAGGCCCCCCTCGCCTCAGAGAGGCGTTTAATCCTGTTGCCTGACCTCCGCCGCGACCCGGACCCCCGCCCCGCGCCCGCAGCGCCGTCTCGCCGCGCCGCTTCCCGCTGTGGGGACGGGGCGGGGCGCTCGGCGGCGCCGGGCGCGGGCGGCAGGTTCGTGGGCGGCGGCAGGCACCGGCGAGGGCAGCCGCCTCTCGGCGCCGCGCGCGCGGCGCTCCGCCCGCCCGCCCGCCCGCCTCGTTCCGCTCCGCTCCGCTCCCCTCCCGCCCCCGCTCCCCCCCGCCCCGCTCCCCTCCGCTCTCGCTCGCGCCGTGCCCTGGAGATGCTGTCGGAGCTGCGCCGCCGCCTTCCCCCCCCCCCCAGGAAGCGACCCACGGCGCCAGATCCGACGGAGATCGTGCCCGGGGTAAGCTGGGCGCGGTCGCTCTTCTGCCTCTCCCGCGGCCATCGGCGACTGCAGGCAGGGGAAGCGACAGGCAAGTTTCTCGCCTCTGCGGAGAAACTTGCACCTGCGTGCCGCCGCAGGGCCGGGTTCGGATGTGCCCTGGCATTGCACACGCACCACACCCCCCCCGCGGGGAGGGTGTGCGCTGCCTCGGGGCCCCTGTCTGTGCTGCCGGGAGAGAGAAATCCTTTGGGAAGCTGGGCGGGAAACAGCAACTCTGTGAACTGCTCAGCTTTTCCTAGGGAAGGGCAGGTTTTAAGGAGGAAAGGCCCGTACGCGCGAAGGGCGCCGCGGGTCTCGCCAAGGTGGGGGGGGGCGCGGCTGCAGTGCCGCGCGCGGCTGCAGTGCCGCTCCCGGCCGTGTCCGCCAGGCGGCGACTGTGAGGCAGGGCCCGGCGCTCGGGGGCGCTCTCGCAAGCGACGCCCCCGGGAAAGCGGCGGGCTTTGGGCGCTGCCGGCCTTCCCCCGCAGTGCCCGGGCTGGCCCGGCGCCTGGCAAAACCTCTGAGGGAAAAGGCAAGCAACAACTGCGCTTCTTCTGCCCTTTCTTTAGCCGGGGACTGGAACACAGGCAAAATCGAGGGGCTCTTTGACCTGGGCAGGCTCCGAGCGTTTTTCAGCCTTCCTTCGCAGGGCATTCTCACCCTCCGAAAAGCTGAAAGGCTTTAACAGCTGGAGACGCGCCTGCAGCTGTGCAAATTAATGTAGTTTCTTTTAGGAAACGAAGGGGAAGTTTTCCTGTTGGGAGCCTAAATACCGAGTCTACTCTGCTTTTTCAATCAGGTGACGAAGCTTATGGAAAAAAAGACCAAAGGCCTCGAGGTGAGTACATTCTACCGAGTTCTGCTTTTCTGGGATCGGTTTGGGAAAACCACGTGAAATTCTAAAAAGCTTCTCTCCGTGTTTTCTAGTTGTTTTTTCAGCCTTGGTCTAAGTTTCCTGTAGAAAAGGGCATAGAATTATTAGAACAGACAAACTAGGCTTTCTCGGGAGAGATGGAAGAAAAGTCTGCTGATTGCAGTTCTGCTTTTCTTGTCTTCCCTTCGACTGTCATTTTCTCTCCCCTGCTGTTCAAATAGGCAGCAATTAATTGCTCTGCTGAAGAGTTTGCTGTACTAAGTGTCTGTCAAATTGATGCCTTCAACTCAAGATAGCACCTGCTCCTTAGTTACAAAAAGTTCCTCACAGGAAATTTTCAGGCGTGCCCATAAATCTCCTCGCTGTTTGTTTGGGAGAACAGGGTTTTCTCGTCTGTAACAGAATAGTCGTGGCATTTGCTACGGAATGCTGGTGGCAATCTAGTCAGAAGAGGACCCCGTGCTTCACTAATTTTCCCTTTTTGCTGTTGGGGGTGACTTCTTCCCAGGGATGTTCTTCTTGACCCCCCGGGGCAAACGGAGGTGTCAGCGTCAGGAGCCATCCTAACTGAGGCCCCGGTAGGTAAGTGCTTTTTGTGTGACTGGACGGTGAAGCTGTCTGTGGGAATGACCTGGCTATTGCTCGGTGTACTCCTAATTAAGGTGTCTTTTACTCCGTGTTCCCAGGCTCCCTCTTTTCCTTCGGTCGCCGTGGACACTGTGCCGGACGCCTCTGGCAGGACTAACCCCGGGGCTTTTATGTCCAGCGTGCTGTGCTGTGTGTGCCTGCAGGTCAGAAAAGCTGGCAGTGCAGTCCCTCTGCTTTGGTTGCTGTGTCTCTTTGGGAGTTCTTTCGGAGGGCAATGAGAGAGCGATTTGGTTTGAAGGGGACCTTTAAAGGGCACCCTGTCTTCCGTAGGCAGGGGCACCTTCCACTCTCATCCCCGGTTGGATGCTGCAAGTCCCATCCAGCCTGGCCTGGAACACTTGCAGGGATCGAGGGGCAGCCTCGGCTTCCCTGTGCGGTGTGCTCTAATAGCTCTCCACTGGCATCACGAAAAATGTTGTCAGCACCTTTTGTGTGACGATGGTAAGTGGGACCCGGGTGAAAATTGCCTTCTCTGAGGTGCAGAGGGAAATAATTCTCCTTTGAAGTCAAATGTATTGGGTTTTGCACGAGTCTCGTCTGCCTTCTGTTTGAATTGCTTTCTCTTCTCGGCAGTTATTTGAAATTAAACTTTTATTTTGTGTCTCCCCCTTCAGCATCCTGTCCAAGACAAAGCTACCTTTCTTTCCTCGTGGGAATGGACCGGCCGGGCTTTGGCAATCTGGCCCCTCGAAAGACTAAAGTGACCTCTTCCAGCAGGGGAAGACTGAAGCAAGGGGTGCCAGGAAGAACTGGAGTTTCTGGAGAATAAAAGCTGGAAGCGTGCCCCCGAAAATCCCCAGCCCCGGGTGGTCAGTGGTCTGACTTGCACGGACCGGTGGCCTTGGCCAGGAGCGGTCCTGCAGGAAGCGCCTTTGCCCAGCCTGTAATTTTAATTTCCCTTGGATGCTTGGCAAAGCCCCCCTGGGTGAGCCCCGGTGCCTGGCAGGAGCGGAGCGGGCTTCCAGGGAGGCATTCACCCGGTCAGCGTCAGGAACCATCCTAACTGAGGCCTCGGTGAGTGCTTTTTGTGTGACTGGACAGTGAAGCTGTGTGAATGACCTGGCTGGTGCTCGGTGTACTCCTAATTCAGGTGTCTTTTACTCTGTGTTCCCAGGCTCCCTCTTTCCCTTCGGTCGCCGTGTGTGTGCCGGACGCCTCTGGCAGGACTAACCCCGGGGCTTTTATGTCCAGCGTGCTGTGCTGTGTGTGCCTGCAGGTAAGAAAAGCTGGGAGTGCAGTCCCTCTGCTTTGGTTGCTGTGTCTCTTTGGTAGTGATTTTGGAGGGGAATCCCAGAACGATTTGGTTTGAAGGGGACCTTTAAAGGCCAGCCTGTCTTCCGTGGGCAGGGACACCTTCCGCTCTCATCCCCGGCTGGATGCTCCCAGTCCCATCCAGCCTGGCCTGGAACACTTGCAGGGATGGGGCAGGCTCAGCTTCCGTGTGCAGTGTGCTCTAATATCTCTCCACTGGCATCAGGAAAAATGTTGTCAGCGTGTTTTGCTGGACGATGGTAAGCAGGACCCGGGTGAAAATGACATTCTCTTAGGTGCAGAGGGAAATAATTCTCCTTTGAAGTCAAATGTATTCAGATTTGCACGAGTCTTGTCTGCCTTATGTTTGAATTGCTTTCTATTTTAGGCAGTTGTTTTAAATTAAACTTTTATTTTGTGTCTCCCCCCCAGTATCCTGTCCAAGACAAAGCTGCCTTTCCTCGTGGGAATGGACTGGCCGGGCTTTGGCAATCTGGCCCCTCGAAAGACTAAAGTGACCTCTTCCAACAGGGGAAGACTGAAGCAAGGGATGCCAGGAAGAACTGGAGTCTCTGGAGAATAAAAGCTGGAAGCGTGCCCCCGAAAATCCCCAGCCCCGGGTGGTCAGTGGTCTGACTTGCACGGACCGGTGGCCTTGGCCAGGAGCGGTCCTGCGGGAAGCGCCTTTGCCCAGCCTGTAATTTTAAATTTCTCTTGGATGCTTGGCAAAGCCCCCCTGGGTGAGCCCCGGTGCCTGGCAGGAGCGGAGCGGGCTTCCAGGGAGGCATTCACCCGGTCAGCGTCAGGAACCATCCTAACTGAGGCCTCGGTGAGTGCTTTTTGTATGACTGGACAGTGAAGCTGTGTGAATGACCTGGCTGGTGCTCAGTGTACTCCTAATTAAAGTGTCTTTTACTCTGTGTTCCCAGGCTTTCTCTTTCCCTTCGGTCGCCGTGTGTGTGCCGGACACCTCTGGCAGGACTAACCCCGGGGCTTTTATGTCCAGCGTGCTGTGCTGTGTGTGCCTGCAGGTAAGAAAAGCTGGGAGTGCAGTCCCTCTGCTTTGGTTGCTGTGTCTCTTTGGTAGTGATTTTGGAGGGGAATCCCAGAGCGATTTGGTTTGAAGGGGACCTTCAAAGGCCAGCCTGCCTTCCGTGGGCAGGGACACCTTCCACTGTCCCCGGTTGCTCCGAGTCCCGTCCAGCCTGGCCTGGAACACTTGCAGGGATGGGGCAGGCTCAGTTTCCCTGTGCAGTGTGCTCTAATATCTCTCCACTGGCATCCTGAAAAATGTTGTCAGCGTGTTTTGTTGGACGCCGGTAAGCAGGACCTGGGTGAAAAGGACATTCTCTGAGGTGCTGGGAGAAGGAGGACTCGTGCGGGCACCTCCAGAGACAGCGGGAACGGGAGCGTGCTGCGGAGAAGGAAAATTCCAGGGGGTGGGTGCTGAGAAATATGTCCTTCCCTTGCCCTGTGCTCTGCACTCAGCAATGGGTCAAGTGCAGAAGTTTCCTGGGGACCCTGGAAAATGATGCCGGGTCTGCTAAGAGAAGTGGGGCCAAAGGAGCAGGACCTGGGTCTGCGAGCGTGGGAGAAACAAGGGCCGGGTCATCCTCTGCCTCCAGGAGGGAGGGCAGCAGGAAAGGCCACGGACTAAAGCACTGAAGTGCCGTTCCCCAGGGAGCCCCTGCCCAGCACTGAACTTGCTTGTGCACTTGCTGTCCCTTTCCCAGCGGAGCCGAAGCGTCGGGTGCGGGTGCCGGGGGGATGGAGCTGCCAAGGACAAACTGGGAGGGTGTTTGCGAAGGAAGGGGGTAGAAGGAGCTCTTGACGTGCTTTTTTTACTTCTTCATCCCACAGAATTGCCACGAGAGGAAATACCTCAGAGGGGCTTCCCTCCAGATAAGCCCTGAATATGCCAGGAGGTTTCAGCCGGGAGAAAGGAGCTGTGGAAGAAAAGCAGCCTAAAAGTAGCCAGCGGGGATCATCAGGTTTTCCAGGCAAGAAGAACAAGGAGAGAGATGAGGGAATGGGGTTCCAATTCCTAATGATTTGGTGGGCGCAGGAATGATTTGTGTGTGTTTTCCAGTCCCTTTTGATTCCTGAGATGATTTTAAAATGATGGCTTTAGCAATCAACTAAATCGGAGATGTTGTTTTTGAGAGGAAATGGTGCCAAATAAATGCAGAGTTTTGGGTCAGTTTTGGGGATGATTTGGGTCAGTTTTTGGGGTCAGTTTGGGGTCATTGTTTGGGGTGATTTGGGTCAGTTTTGGGTCAGCTTTTGGGATGATTGGGGTCAGTTTTGGGTCAGCTTTTGGGGATGATTGGGGTCAGTTTTTGGGGTCAGTTTTGGGTCATTGTTTGGTGTGATTTGGGTCGGTTTTGGGTCAATTTTTGGGGAGCACTGGGTGTTACTGGGGGTTGTTGGGGAGTACTGGGTGTTTACTGGGGAGCACTGAGTGTTACTGGGGGTTGTTGAGGAGCACTGGGTGTTACTGGGGTGCACTGGGGAGCACTGGGTGTTACTGAGGGTTGTTGGGGAGCACTGGGTGTTACTGGGGAGCACTGGGAGAGAAGATGAAAAATAAAGAGAATAAAAAATAAACGAAATAAAAAAGGAAATATTAAAAAAACAAAAGAAAATTAAAAAAAAAAAAGGCAAAAAAACTAAAAAGGAAATAAAATGAAAAGGAAATAAGAGAGAAAAAAAAAAAAAAGAAACCCCTTCTTGGGCACCCCCCCCCGACCCCCGCTTCTCTTCTCCTCCCCCCCTCCCGAACGTAATTCGCCCGGGGTCATCCACCCCTAAAATGTGAGAAGGGGA